>NC_056735.1:882789102-882964102 GCF_019279795.1 Protopterus annectens | reverse complement strand
GTACTGGTTGTGTATTACATGTGACAACAATCTTCTGTATTCCGTAGGGTTGCAAGATGGAAGCCCTTTCTTACACAGAAAACATCCAGGCCTTGCTAAAATTTGCAAAACAATGCATCAAGGCTCCCAAAAGCATGTGGGAAAATGTGTTATGGTCTGATGAAACCAAGGTTGAACTTTTTGGTCACAATTCCAAGGGTACGTTTGGTGCAAAAACAACACTTTGCATCACCAAAACACCACCATCCCCACAGTAAAGCATGGTGGTAGCAGTATCTTGCTTTGGGGATCCTTTTCTTCAGCTGGAACTAGGCCTTTAGTCAAGGTGGAGGGAATTATGAACAGTTCCAAATACCAGTCACTTTTGGCCGAAAACCTTCAGGCATCTGCTAGAAAGAACACAAAAATTGTCAAAAAGTGTAGGAAACTGAAACCAGAATCCATAACGTAATAAACTTTTAATTGCCACTTTCGTAACAACTTTCTCAGAAATACAAACAAGTAAAAACCACATAACATTTTTGTACACTGGTAACCAATGAAAATTAATTATCCAATAAAACAATTATTAAATAATTAAAATCAATTCTTAAAGCGCTAAGTTTACATTCCTTCAAAGAGCATTTAATATTAATGTTCTCATTTAAACCTGGATGCACATCAGCTGTAAGCCTGAGCTGCCATTCAACCTCCCTCATTTCAATTTGATGTTTATAAGCACCTCCTCTACAATCTTCTAGGACGTGTTCAAGTACTCCAAAGCAAAATTTCTTGAAATTGTTACATATGATGGAATGCCTGTAAAGTGCATTATTAGTTTTCACAGCATATAAATGTTCCCTGATCCTTTTAAAAAAATGCCTAGTGGTCATCCCAACATAAAAACAAGTGCACCCTGAACACAAAGCAATGTAAATTATCCCCACAGTATTGCAGCAATAGCTCCCATGAACCTTAATAGTATACAGTAAGTGTTGCAAACTAATATACGGACCCTCATGAATGAATCTACAAACATTGCATCCATAACATTTATAGGTCCCCAAAACTTTATTGCTAGTAGGAGGTAAAATTTTGTTCCCATGTGGTAGAAAGATGAAGGTGAAGAAAAATGTCACCTTTCAACATGACAATGACCCCAAGCATACATCCAAATCAACAAAAGAATGGCTTCACCCGCCATAAATAGCACAAGTAACAAAAAACTGAGGGTAATAGGTTCATAGGTAGGTACTAGGCTATCTGTCTGAGGGCATTTATAAGCCTAGCCAGAGTGTGTCGGCTTTCACCGCCCCATTGATTAATTAACTGAGCCTCTGTCAAGCAGAGCCAATGAAGTGATCCCAGGGGTGTATTTTCTGTTACCCATCCACTCGTCAAGGCTTCTCTTGAAGAGTGTTAGTGAGGGGCTCTGCCTAATGTAGTTAAGAATTTTGTTCCAAAGCATGGAGAGTCTCTGTGACAGGAATCTATCCCTCCAGCATGTTCTATTTATTGTTGTGGCAAGGTTTAGCTGACTAGAGCATGTGGCTCGCAGTGACTTGGATTTCTTTAGGTGGAGCATGCCCATCAATTCTGAGTTGGACATGGCTTTGTAAGTCAGGCAGAGATCACCTCTGAGTAAACAATATGCCACTGAGTACAGCCAGAGTTTTTTCAGTTGGGCTGCATAGGACATATGTTTGAGGCCAGTAATCCTCTTGGTGAGGTGCTTTTGTGGATTTTCCAGCTGTTAAATGTCTTGTGAGGTACATCCCAAATGGGGCATTGTACTCTATGATGGGTCTGATGAGTGACGAGTAGAGGGGCACAATTACCTCTTTTGAGGAAGGTTTGTGGTCTGCACTGTAGTGGCAGAACAGGTAGCTTACATCCTTCTAAGATGGGAACTGCTGATTGAGGGCTCAGTGTCTGTTATTCTAAAAGTGTATTAATTCTGGTTTAAGCACTTGGGCTTGAGGCCAGTTATTTTACATTAAGAGGTTCGTGTTCTGCACTCTTGTGGGAGGAGAGGCTGGACTCTGTCCTTCTGAGCTGGGAATTTCTGGTTAAAGCTTATAGTGCCTGCATATTTGAACTGCTTCTTACTGAAATTGGTACACCTCGTTTGCTGTAGCATAGTCTAGATCCAGACCTGCTGAATCTAGCTTTGTTTGTATAACTTGAGCACTAATCCAGGCATTCTTTAAAGTATTCAGTTGTATTTATTACTGCTGGTAGTAACTTGATTAAAGTGTAGCTATCATTTCTAAGTCTTTTGGATTAAGCACTTGGGCTTCAGACCAGTTGTTTTACATTAGGAAGGTTTGTGGCCTGCACTGTGGTGGCAGGACAGGTAGCTTACATCCTTCTAAGTTAGGAACTGCTGATTGAGAGCTCAGTGTCTGTTATTCTAAAAGTGTATTAATTCTGGTTTAAGCACTTGGGCTTCAGGCCAGTTATTTTACGTTAAGAAGGATTGCGGTCTGCACTCTTGTGGGAGGAGAGGCTGGACTCTGCCCTTCTGAGCAGGGAATTTCTGGTTAAAGGCTTATAGTGCCTGCATATTCTAACTGTTTCTTACTGAAATTGGTACACCTTGTTTGCTGTAGCATAGACTAGATCCAGGCCTGCTGAATCTAGCTTTATTTGTATGCTTGTTGTTTGTTTATTTCCCTGAAATGCTAATTCCACCTAAAACGGCCTTTAGCACTTCTCTGGATCCCTAGTGATATCTGCATTGCTTACTGTACCTATTTCCTTGTTTCACCTGTAAGAAAGCTACTGTTTGTCGTCTTTGCATTTAAGTTACCTGTAACACATTGCATTTAAGTTACCTGGCACTTGCTCACTAAAGCAATTATATAAGTCAGCTCTAAAAATTAAAAGCACTACACCCTCACAAACTCCCCTTGAGTACCTTGTTCCCCATTGGCCCTTTTTTCAGTTATAAAGGAATTCCCAATACTATTCTAGCATGTCCAAAGGTCAGTTGTCAATCTCCTCTCCGGTCCAGCAGGTGAATCTGGGAATCTTGAGGCAATGTTACAACTGCCTCATGTACAGAGACAACCCTCTCCTCCTCCCAACAAATTCCAACACATGTGAGAGATGCAACCATATAGCCAAACTGGAGGCTAAGCTCTCTCAACTCAGTACTGGCGTAACCAGTCAGGAGGAGAAGGAAACCACACTCACTACTATTCCAGTCTCACATAGACCTACCACGACAACAAACCAAACACATAAACACACAAAGACATACTGAGGCTCTAAATAAAAATCTGCCTAAGCAGCAAAGACCTCCAAAGCAGACACCCAAGAAACCGCTACCCCAAAACAAAACACGTGCAACACATAACTCACAAAGCCAGTGTGCGAACAGTCACAGCCCTTAAGGCTAAACAACACACCTGATACACTTGTAATAGGTGACTCTATATCAGGCACACTGGCGTCCCGCTCACCAGGCTGAATAAGGAGAAGGTCACGGTGAGCTGCCTGTCGGCGCTAGGATCCGCCACATAACACAAGCACTCAAGTCACTCCAAGGCAAGTACAAATATGACTCAGTCATTGTCCATGCTGGTGTGAATGACCTGAGGCATACCTCCCTGGACTACATGAAAAGAGACATAGAGGAGCTCTCTGAGCATTTAGCCCAGGCCAGTATGACCCTGACCTTGAGTAGCATCTTACCCTCACCAAGAATGATGCCACAATATGAAGACAAGATGATCAATTTCAACAATTGGCTTAAGTGTTGGTGTCATTCAAAGGGGATCCAATGCCTGTCAGCCTGGGATGATGACATGCTCGACAAGCCACGATGCTTCTCTAGGGACGGCTTGCACTTGTCACCCCTGGGCTTTCGGATATTGGCAAAGGCTGTTGCTACCCCCATAGTGCCTTTTTTAGGCAAGGCTCAAAAGACAAACCCACCTCCATAGGTATCACAAGGGATAAGAAACTAAGAGTAATGCTACTCAACGCCAGAAGTCTAAACCTCAAGATGCACGCACTCGAAACTCTCCTTAGCATGGAGAACATCGATATCTGTGCAGTAACAGAAACCTGGTTCAAGGCTCCGAGAGCACCCCAGCACTACCAGGTTATACCTCATACCATGCTTTTCGCCCCAAAACTTGGACCGAACCACAAAAGGAGGGAGTATCAATATTAAGTCAAAGATACCCACACCTCCAGGTTGGTGGCACAGCACGAAGCATCAGAGACTATCCACGTGCAACTAACTGTGGGTAAAACTGCCTTCCAGTTTATAGCCTGCTACAGACCACCCTCCCAAACACAGGAACCCCACTTGGCCTTCCTGAGAATACTGGAAAATATGAAGATCTCTCCAAACACCATTATATTGGGCGACTTCAACTACCCAAACATAGACTGGGAGCATTACTCTAGCTCCAACACCCTAGCCCAAAGGTTCCTAGAATTTATAAATTCAAATGTTATGGAACAACTTGTTACCACTCCCACAAGAGGGGAAAACATACTGGACCTGATCATCACCAACATAGGGACACTATGCTCCAGACCAGAAGTGTATCCCTCACTGGTAAGATCAGACCATAAACTAATCTCACTGGATATTCACATCCCGACCCCCCCCCTGCCCAGAAAACCACAGTGAAAAACTTCTCTAAAGCAAATTTCACACGCTTCAAAACCGAGGCGAAATCCTTCAAAGCCCCCGGGCCTGTGGAAAATATGGCCCAGACCGCAGAATCCTTTATAAACGCATTCTATGAACACCTTCAGGAATGCATGGATCATGCAATCCCAAATAAAACCAAGACCCAATCCTCCAAAGGCAGACGTCCTGTCTGGTAGACCCCAGCCATAAACAAACTATACAATAGAAGGAGGAAGCTACTACATGATAGAGCAAAATCCCAAAAAGAGAAAGCATCTCTGATCAGTATTAGCCAAAAACTACGGGCACTCATAAAATCGTCTAAGGCCAGCTTCGAGAGAAAAATTGCACAGGACACTAAGGAAAATCACAAGGCTTTCTTTAGTTATGTTAGGAACCTGGGTGGGAATTCCCAGATATGCTCAGAATTAGTCCAAAATGACAAAAAATACACCGAGCCCACAGACATTGCCAACATCCTAGCTGACAGGTTCAGTGCAAACTTCTCCCCTCCCCACCAAAAGGGCAAATATCTATCCCAACAGAGTGCTGCCCCCCTGACATCTCAGATGCTTAGGTAAGAGCCGCCCTCTCCAAAGCAAAAAACACAGCATCAATGGGACCACATGGTGTCCCGGCCTGCGTCCTACATGAACTCCAAGAAGAGCTAAACCCAAACATAAAACTACTGTTCAATCTTAGCCTTACTACAGGATATGTACCCAAAGAGTGGCGTACAGCAACAGTGGTCCCTTTCCACAAAGGTGGTGCCTCAACGGATCCTGGAAACTATCGCCCCATAAGCCTGACTAGCTTGGTCTGCAAAGCTATGGAAAGGATCATCATGGACCTCATAAATAAAGATATTGGGGACCTACAGACACTGGATCCTACCCAGTTTGGCTTTGTTAAGGGCAGATCCTGCCTCTTAAACCTGGTCGATTTCTTTGAAACAGTCACCAAGGCCATTGACGAGGGGAAGGTGGTCCACACAGCCTACCTGGACCTTGCAAAAGCCTTCGATACAATACCCCACTCGGGCATTATAGATAAGCTCACCAGCTTAAATATAAACCCCTATGATACTAAATGGGTTGCAAACTGGCTCAAGGACAGAACCCACATGGTTAGAATTGCTGGAGCCATGTCAGACTCCAAACCAGTTACAAGTGGCGTCCCACAAGGCTCAGTCCTGGGACCTCTCTTGTTCGGTATATATTTCTCGGCGGTACAGGCCAACACGGAAGGACTGTTGCTGACCAAGTTCGCAGATGACTGCAAACTGGGCGCCATAATCAACTCTCCAGCCGACACAAGCATCCTCCAAAAGGGCCTCATAGAAACAGACAACTGGTGCCAGAGCCATGGCCTCAAGCTAAACGCCAAAAGTGTATAGTCATCCCCTTTGGCAAAAACAAAGTGCCCACAAATTACCACATAGGTGGTAATCCGTTAAGTACAGAAGAAGTCATTAGGGACCTGGGGACCCAAGTTGATAGCAATCTCTCATTTGACAACCACGTGGCCAAAGTGGTTAGAAAAACATTTTATATAGCCCACCTAATCATGAAGGGATTCACATCTAGATCAGGGGAGGTCATCGTACCTCTTTACTCATCCCTCATCAGGCCCATAATTGAGTACAATGCCCCTTTTGGGATGTACCTTACCAGACAACTGCAGCAACTGGAAAGACCCCAAAAGTACCTCACCAAGAAGATCAAAGGGCTCAAACAGACGCCATATGCTGCCCGGTTAAAGAAACTCCAGCTCTACTCAGTGGCATACCGCCTGCTCAGAGGCGATCTGTGCCTGACGTATAAAGCCATGTCCAACCCAGAATTAATGGACATGCTGCACCTCAGAAAATCCAAATCCCATCGAGCTACGTGCTTGAGAGACTTGAACCTCAGCACTGAAATAAATAGGACATGCTGGAGGGACAGATTCATAACCCAGAGGCTCCCTTCACTCTGGAATAAAATCCCAGTCCAGGTTAGGCAGAGTCCCACATTGACTCTCTTCAAGAGGAATCTTGATGAGTGGAAGGGAGATTGTAGGTTTACCCCGGCTATCACTTCTGTGTCACTGTTAGACAGAGGCACAGTATACTAACCTCAAAAAAAGGCATAGCAAAATTAATTTAAAATGGGTGGCGAAAGCCAAACACACTCTGGCTAGGCTTATAAATGCCCTAGGGCAGATAGCCTAGTATGAACCTATGAACCTATGATCTGGATGTGAACCCTCTTGTTCACTATGTTTAGTGTTATATGGTTTGTCAAGTGATTATACTAAAATAGCCTGTAGAAGAAGGGAGCATTCCCTGCTGTGTAGTTAAGACTGGAAGAGACTGGAAGCTTTGACTCATTCTGGTATGATGTGATAAGGAAAGTGATCTAATGAAGGTATTTAGGGATCCCAGTGGTGCAGTGATGCCATCTGACATCCCTTTTCAAGTCAAGGATGCATGTAATAGTGAGATGCTTTCACAGAACCCCAGCTCTTATGCCTTAGAGATCCAAAGCTTCTGGTGAGGCCCATTTAAATACCACCGTGGCCATGGATCAAAGTACATTCCATAAGCTGAGAACCCTTGCATATAGTATACTGAACATTCTTCCTCTGACAGCCAGTGCACATTTTATTATTTCAGATGAGAGAGGTCGTGAACCCACTTCTTTAGTTGGGTATGGTTCCCAGAATTGGAGGATAGAAGTCTGAGAATCATGTTTTCAGCATCTGGTCTCCAAGGCGGGAGACCCACTGAAGAAGGTTCAAAAGTTCAGACATAGGGCATCCACTTTCAGCTCCTTGCAGTTGCATGTGACATTGGGTAGGTCCCTATCCATCCCCCCTCCCTCCTATGCTGTTCTCCATGAATGGTTCACCTTGACCCAATGATTCCCTCTGAGTTTGCAGAACATGCTGCCAAGTACACTTATTCAATCTCAGTTTTTGAAGTTCCGTTTTTTTTTAAAAGAAGGTTGGAATCCTGTTCATGAAGGCACAACTCATCTAGAGTATAACAGGAAAGAACTAAAGTACTCCTAGATGTCTTCTCCTCATGATATGATGCATATGCTGAAGAAACCATTTCTTCCACAGAGGAGATCTCATTTGTAGACACACTTTGTAGGATAAAAGTCCCTTTAAATGGGTCACCAAAGAGTTATCAGATACACAGAAAAAGATGTTGATTTAATGAATCTAGATATCTTCAGTGTATGACTCTCTGGTTTTAGGAACTCTATATAGTGCATTCTTAGCAGTGTCCAAGGAAATGGACAGCCAATTCCCTTTTCACTAAGAAACCTGAGAGGTTCTGCAGATTTCATGAGTACCACTGTTTCCTTAAAAAGTACTGTGGTGCATATCCAGCAGTAGTGTCTGGATCAGGAGAAAGGGTCAAGAAGTAGCACCTATTCCCAGTACTCTTAGTAGTGATAAGGAAAACACAGTTCTGGACCGATCTGGAAAGAGTATATGCAGTTGTCTCTGGGTCTTCAGAACCATTAATTGTCAGACAGACATGGCCAAGTTTCAAATTGATGTCCTAGACCAATGAAGAAGACTAGGGAGATGTCTGATGGGGATCTGACGGTATAAGTATTGATCCTCACAGAGACATTCATTCGGGTGGACAAACATTCTAAATGGGGGTATGATGCTGTGAATGCAGCATCCAGTGATCAGAAGAGGTACCTGACTGTGGTTTAAACTCCTGTCAAAGTAAGTCAGACTGCAGCTTTTTAATGATCTCTTTAATAAGAACCTGTCTTCTAGAACTGTACTGGTAGGGAATTCAAAAAACTGGAAGAAGAGGAAAGGCTTTGCATTCAGTGGCATAGCTTTTTCACTCCCACATGCCTCATTATGCTAAAAACACAAAAGCGAAGAACCAAAAGCAAACACCAGGAGTACTCGAACAAATTTAATAAGCACTTTCGGAAAGACTCGTATCTTTCCTTCTTCAGACAAACTACTACATACCAGAACAAGTGTATATAAAAACTTTTTTTGAAAATCAATCAATTAATTAAATTAATTGCAATCAAGATTATAAAACAACAATGCACCTTTAACATGCCCTCATTCGTAAAAAATAGCACACAACAAAACCCACGCATTAACAAACATAAAACGTTAAAAATCAGTTATTCTTAATACTGGTAAAAGGGCTATTGATCTTTATCTATAATAAACTTATTAAACTTCAAATAATAAAAAAATGTGAAAGATAATAGGAATATTGTAATAAAACAGCTAAAAAAATACAAAGTTATCTTCGCAGAGCCGAATGTTTAAGCACACAGGCAATAGATACATACTCATTGAGTCCAGGGGACAAGTATGCAGCAGTTCTAATCTGCCAAAATAATTCCTCTTTTTCTAGAAGCACTTGCCAAGGACCTGCTCTAAAGTCATCTTTAATGTGTTTTAAGCCCATAAACTTAAAGCTATGGTCCTCATGCACTGAAATGCGGCGTGCTAAAGCGTTAATGAGATCTTTCTTGGAAATGGCGTAATTGTGTTCATAAATGCGCTGCTTTAACTTACGCTCTGTTTTACCAATGTAGAAAGCAGCGCATTTCACACAGTTAGCGATGTAAACAACTGATTTAGTGTCACAGTTGTAGTTCCCCATGATGTAAAAGATTTTATCTCTAACCATAACTTTAGTGCCCACATTAACAGATCTACATTGGCGACAAGCGCCACCTTTGTTCATACCTAAGCTTCGTTTGTTAGCGTTATGTCTCTTAGCTTCTAGTAATGTTTTTAAATTAATACCTCTTCGGAAAGTAATTTTGGGTTTTAACCCAAAACAAGTAAGCAAATTGAGGTCCTCAAGAATTAATGCCCAATTCATCTGTAAAATATTCATAATGAGTAAGTGGTCCAAACTATAAGTACATAAGAAACTCATTCTAAACTCTGATTTATTAGTATTAGTTGTGACTTCACTATGAACATTGAGGTCAGTAACAAGAACCTCAGTTTTATTTGAAAGAATTGGTTTGAAATAGCCAATTTTTCGTTTCTGAGTAACCTCGAGTGTGATGTCAGTAATTAAAGAACTTGGCTAGCCTCTATTAATGAACATAGAACTCAGGTTATTACACTCTTCAATAAAATCGCTTTCGTCAGATGTCATCCTAGCTGCCCTTACCATCTGACCTTTGACAACAGCTTTTTTCTGATGATAAGGATGACAGCTAGTATAATGTAAGAAAGCATTAGAGTATGTTGGTTTCCTATATATGACACTTTTGTATCTGGAATTAGCTCTATCTTTATGTAACTTAATGTCCAAAAAGTTGATACTGTTAGCCTGTACTTCGTATGTAAATTCCAGAAATTCTGTCAACTCAGAAATTCTGGAAATAAAAGATGGTACAACATCTGATGGCCCATTCCATAATAAAAACATGTCGTCCTGGTACCTGGTGTACCAGGCGACATAGTTTTTAAACAAAGGTTCATTGAATAGTAATGTTCGTTCCCAATGGGCCATAATGCAATTGGCGAAACTACCGCCACAAGGGGAGCCCATGGCTACTCCTGAGGTTTGCAAGTAGATGCTACCATCAAACACCATAAAGTTGTAAGTCAGTACTAACTCTAACAGAATTTCAACAAGATATATATGGTATTGTCATTTACTTTCCTAGATAACAAAAATTCCCTGATCCATTCTAAACCCAATCTTTGTGGGATAACTGTGTATAGATCCCTCATCAATGGTGAGGAAAAGATGGTCAGCATCGAAGGGAATACTGTTGATGTTGTGGAGGAAACTCCACGAATCTTTACAAATTTGGGGTTCTTGCTCAATAAGAGGCTTAAGCACACTGTCTACATATTTGGCACAAGCATAGGTTATGGACCCCCTTCCGTCAACAATAGGTCTGAAAGGAGGTTTCTCAATTGACTTATGAATTTTTGGTGTGCAAAAAAGTGATGGTAACTTAGGAATGGAAATGGTCAAATACCTATATAGGTCGATGTCGATAAACTTTTCCAAAAAAAGGTCTTCAAGCACACCTCTAATTTTACAATAAGCTATGTTAACTTCATTAATACTTGTGCACTTGTAAAAAACAGTGTTCAGATGTTCTAACATCTTAACTACGTAGACATTGTGGTCCATACAGACCAATCCACCACCCTTATCAGGATGTTCTTCGTCTTCCATTGCTGCAGTCCTGACTATTGGGTATAGTCCGCGTCCCGTCGGCCCGAATACCAGAGTATAAGGCTGACGTCGGTCAGGGCGCATTAGACTGACGTCAGTACGTCAGGGTACTAATGCGCATGACCGACGTCATATCCTCAGTCTTTTTTGCCGCATGGTCCGATGCAGAAGCAGTTTTGCGAGTGCAGGTTGGCGTACTGAAATACTTCCGCAACCGGAGTTTCAGACCGAAACAGAGCTGGCTAAGTACCCGTTGGGGAACATTTTAGTTTTTCTTGCCTCAGTATTTTACCGGATGTCAGAAAAAGTGAATAACTGTATTTCTTGTGGGAAACAGATACCTCATAGGGATTATCATACCTTGTGTATACCTTGTTTAGGGCCTGAGCACGACGTTGTTGGTTGCCGCTCTTGTGCTAGGTTTAACAAACGCACTATTAAGAGGAGGTTAGACTGTGCCAGGTTAGTGTTTGGGAAGCGTTGCAATTATAAAATGCCGCCGGATGCTCCGACGCCCGCTTCTTCCAAGAAGCGCAAGGATAAAACAGTGAAGCCTAGGGTTGAGGAACCGGCAGTCCCGGACGTCGGTTCTTTGGAAGGCTCAGGGGAGCGGGGGGTTTGGCGAGGGGTTTCCATGGAGTCCCAGGCGGAAACTATACTCTTGCAGGATGTGCCTTCTCAGGAGGTAGGCCAGGCTGAGGGCGCTTCTCAGGTGACTGTTCTTCCCTCTCTTCCCAAGGTAGTTAGGGCCTCTCCTTCTGTTGCCAAAGCTTCTTTGAGAGGTAGGCCTACTTCAGCTTCAGTGGGAGCTTCTCCTAGCATTTCAGGTTCTGTACCTAAGAAACATATGCTTAAAATGGCAGAAGATTTGATTACTATGATTAGGGTTCTATGCCCCGCCTGATAAGAGGCCTAGGGTGGAACAGGAGTTTGATAGTTTTGAACAGTGTTCAGAGGCTTCAGAATCTTCTGTGGAAGATTTGCAGGAGTATCCTACCTATTCTGATTCTGATGTGGATGATTCCACTCCTACAGCGTCTCCACCTGAGGATTTCTCATTTTCAGAGACTTTGCATTCCATGAGGGAGCACTTTAAATGGGAAGGCCAGGATTACTCTGACTCCAGGAAAAGGCTTAGGAGTTCTTGTTTTACCCCAGCATAGGCCTTTAGCTATTCCTCCTGTGTTGAATGTGGTGGAAGATGTTTTGCAGAGGCTTCCTGAACCCTGACTCTTTGCCTCCTGCTCCTGTTAAGCCTGATAGGTATTATAGGGTGCCCAAGCTCATAAATATTTGTTTAAGAGTCCTAGGGCGGACCCAGAAACTATTTCTCAAGGGCCTAAGGGTGTAAAGGCTTCTGTGGTTAAAAATCCTGTCCCCACTGATAAAGAGGCAAGGGCTTTGGATAGGTGGGGAAAGAAAGTGTATACTTCTTCCACTCTAGCCATGAGAGCTTTGAATTGTCAGTTTCACATGCTAAAATATCAGAATTATCTCCTTTCACAATTGAAATCTAAGGTGGATGCTTTGGCGGAAGGTTTTGAGTGTAAAGAGTTGCTGGATTTGGTTCATGTGTCTGAACAAGTGGGTAAGCATTCTTTGCAATGTGGTTTTGATGCTGTACAGGCCTCCTCGAGGGTGGCTGCTACCAGTTCTGTTCTTCGCAGGCATGCCTGGTTGAAGGATCAGAATTTAGCTGAGCATGTTAAGACGAGGATTTTGGATGCTCCTTTACAGTCTGATGTGTTGTTTGGTTCGCCTGTGGAAGCTGTTTTAAAGAAAATGGAGGACAAAGCTAAGTCTATGCAAACTGTTAAAGATTTTTTGCAGGTGCAGCCACCGAAGTTTAGTAGAAATTGGCCTGCTAAGGGGTGGACATATCCTGCTTATGATTCTCAGTCTAGGGGTAGGTCTAGACGTGGTAGGGGCAGGGCTCAAGGTTCTTTTAGGCCTAGAACAGGGAGTTCACCTGCTCAGACTTCTGGTGAGGGCAGGGTCAGTCCTTTCGTAAACAGACCCAATGACCTGTTTTTCAGCTGCCAGCAGATTCACGTCTGGCAGCTCCTTTGGGAGGAAGACTGTCTCTTTTCAAAGAAAATTGGGATTTAATTACTCAAGACAAATGGGTGTTGGATATCATTCACCACGGTTACAGATTTTATTTCCATACAATGCCCCTTTCAAAGGCATGCCAGACGTTCCTCCTCTACAAAGAAAAGAGGCTCACAAGCAAATTTTACAGTTACTTCACATAGGGGCCATTCAGCCAGTCCCTGTGTCAGAGGGGGCCTAGGATTTTATTCTCGCCTGTTCCTTGTACCAAAGAAGGGGAACACGTGGAGACCAATTTTGGATTTATCTCTCCTCAACACGTTTTGGACATTCCCAAGTTCAAGATGTTGACGTTACAACAGCTTTTACCTCTGCTGGGCAAAGATCACTGGATGGTAACTTTAGATCTCAAGGAAGCTTACCTTCATGTGCCTATAAGGCTAAGTTGCAGAAAGTATCTGCGGTTTCGAGCTGGAAATTCTCATTATCAGTTCTCTGCATTGCCCTTTGGCTTATCTACTGCGCCCAGAGTATTCACAAAGGTTCTGGCTCCAGTGATAGCTTACTTCAGGCTTCAAGGAATTCAAATCTATCCTTACTTGGACGACTGCCTGATTCTGAAGCTCACGAAAGGAAGACCTTCTACAGCATCTGGAATATGTTATAGCAGTGCTAAGATGCCTAGGGTATTCTGTGAACGAAATAAAGTCCAGTCTAGTACCCTCTCAAGACATGTGCTTTCTGGGCGTGAGACTGAATACAGCAGCCCAGATGGCCTTTAACCCCGGACAAACAAAAGAGTCTGTCACTTTACTTCCATCAACTATCTCATCAGTCCATGCTGACTGCAAGGACAGTCCTTCAAGCATTAGGGTTCATGGCATCTTGTATTCTGGTGCTTCCCAATGCCAAACTGCATATGAGGAAGCTACAATGGTATCTCAAAAATGTATGGACACAGCACTGCCAGGATTTGGACACTGTCATTCAAATAATACCTTGCCTTCAAAAGAATTCTTGTGGTGGGCTCAGGAATGTCACCTAAACAAGGGACTCTCTGTGACCCGGCCAGAGGCAAGTCAGATTTTAACGACAGATGCCTCGGACATTGCTTGGGGAGCTCATCTAAATGGAAAGTGGATACAAGACAAGTGGCCTGCCAGACTACAGCATCTACATATCAACATGAAGGAGATGTTGGCAGTCCAGTTTCGTTAATGGCTTTCAAGGAGTTACTTCTTCCAGGGCAGGTGTTGATTCTAACAGACAACACAACTGTCATGTGGTACATCAACAAGCAAGGGGAACACATTCTTATCCTCTATGCAGGCAAGCAATGATTTTATGGGAGACTGCTTAAGCTTGCAATTAACTCTTCAGGCAAGGTTTCTGCCAGGAGCACAGAACTCCTTAGCAGATGTGTTAAGCAGACAAATCATGGATCCCCACGAGTGGAAACTGGATCTTCATGTATTTCAGAAACTGACAGTGTCATGGGGAACTCCAGACATAGATCTGTTCGCTTCTCCACTAAACCACCAGCTGCCAAAGTATTGCACAAAGGGGTTTCATCACACAGCTTGGAAAGTGGATGCTCTGTCTTTCAGTTGGAAAAACCTTCATGTGTATGCCTTTCCACCTCTACCTCTTCTTCCAAAGGTACTATTAAAGGTCAGACAAGACAGGCCAAGGATGATTTTGATAGCTCCAGATTGGCCTCGGCAACACTGGTACCCACTACTACGGAGTCTGGTAAAGAAGCCTCCATGGCCTTTACCTCTGATTCCTCATCTTTTATCTCAGAAGGACGGTCATCTGCTCAATGTCAAGCTTCACTCTCTTCATCTAACAGCCTGGCATATTCTGTGTTGAAACACAGCAGGTCTCAACTTCCTCAACAAGTTTTAAATGTGATTATGGAAGCTAGAAGACCTAGTACAAGGAGAGTGTACGAGAAAAATGGAAGAGATTTTTATTTTGGAGTACAGCAAAGAATTTGGAGATTTCAGAGCCTAATTTGAGTGTGGCTCTTCAATATCTTACTGAATTATTGGACAAAGGTTTGTCCTTCTCTTCCATAAAGATTCATGCTGCAGCAATTTCAGCTCACTATGATTGTGACCCACCTTTGTTTTCGCATCCTTTGTTCAAGCAGTTTCTTAGAGGGGCAAAGAATATAAGACCCCCGTAGAGCTCCTACTCCTGCTTGGGATCTCAATTTTGTGTTGGAAAACTTACTCTACAACCTTTTGAGCCTGCAGCTACTGCTGAATTGAAATATTTGTCATGGAAGACTGCTTTTCTGTTGGCTATTACTTCTGCAAGAAGGGTGTCTGAGTTGCAGGCCCTTATGGCAGTAGAGCCCTTTTGATTTTCCATAAGGATAGGGTGTCATTACGCACTAATCCTTCTTTTATGCCTAAGGTGGTTTCTAGTGTGGCTTTAAACCAAACTATTCATTTGCCTACTTTTTGCAGATCCTCAAAATAAAGGGGAAAAGATTTTGCACACTTTAGATGTACACAGGCAATTGCGTTATTATTTAAGCAGGACTAAGGATTTTAGGCAGTCTCAGCAGTTGTTTGTTTCTTTTGCTTTGAGTTCTCAGGGCAAGCCTGTGTCAAAACAAACTATTTCTAGGTGGATTGGCTTTTGCATTGCATTGTTATTCCCATCATGGCAAGGAGATTCCAGCTGGGATTAGGCCTCATTCCACTAGGGCTACTGCCACTTCAACAGCATTTCTAAGGGGGGTGGCAACTAAGGATATTCTGGAAGCAGCTACTTGGAGTTCAGTGCATACTTTCTCTAGGCATTATCACCTTCCTATCTACTCTAAGTCTAGGGCTGGTTTTGCCACAGCTGTTTTACAAGGCATGTTGTCAGCTCCTACTACTTTATAATTTGCCAGCCTCCCTTACCTCTGCTTTGGGATTCTACCCAATAGTCAGGACTGCAGCAATGGAAGACGAAGAACATAGTACAGTTTTGTACCTACCATAAATGTAGATGTTCGAGGATTCCATTGCTGCAGTCCAATTTACCCTCCCTCCTTCCCCCTGTATTTAGGGGTGGTTGTGTAGGTGAGTTTACATGCTTATATTTTTGTATATATTGTTGTATATATTATACATGTTTTTGGTGCAGGTTGTTTTGGGACTTGTCTTTTTAGGGTCTTCTGACATCTGGGGCAAGAAAAGACTGAGGATATGGCGTCGGTCATGCGCATTAGTACCCTGACGTACTGACGTCAGTCTAATGCGCCCTGACCGACGTCAGCCTTATACTCTGGTATTCGGGCCGACGGGACGCGGACTATACCCAATAGTCAGGACTGCAGCAATGGAATCCTCGAACATCTACATTTATGGTAGGTACAAAACTGTACTTTTCATCACCCTAATGTTAGCATCACGTAAAAGGTGAATAAAGTTTCGTTGATGTGTTGTTATGTTGAGATTGTTGTTTCTATTGCTACATTTATTAACGTCAAGTGCTCTTAGATCTAACTCACAAATCTTCTCAAAAGAACGTAACATTTCCTGTAAGGGTGGGTTAAACAAACTGGCTATCCTAAAAGAATTAATAAGGGTAGATCTTTCCCCAAAAAGGATTTTCAAGTTTAACTTACATACATATAACTTTAAATCAATAATAGTTTTAACTAAGTCAAAATGGGTATCAGGGACAAAAGAAAGACCTTTTGAATAAAAGTTCACTGAGTCTTGATCAAAATTAAAAGTGGTATAATTATAAATTTTAAAGTCTCCTTCAGTACCAGAAACAATAGAGGGTTGATTGAAATGCTCAATCATCTCCCCTAGTAATTTTGCTTGTTCCTCGTGTTCGCTTGGTTTTTGTTCGAGCGCAAGTTCCTCTGCTGTCCATTCTGACTCAGCAAAAAACCCTGTTGATTATTAAAGTTAGATGTAGTGTTGGCACCATTATTTTGTCGCCTCCTATTAGGGTTATTATTATTATTGTGGTTGGTACTGTCACTGGCACTGGCAGGTCTCTCGTTATGGTGTGTAGATTGTACATTACCACCTTGTGTGTCAGCCACTTCATCGAAGACCCTAACTGGGTCTACTTGTTCAGGAATATTATCCCGCCCTGGAACGTTGTTAGCAAATGAAACGTTAAACCCAGTAGTTGAATGTGATATAGGAGGTGGATGGGGATATGCTCTACCAGTGGCGTATTGATGCATGTCCCTAGTAATCATTTTCTTCTTGTTGTTAGAAAGCTTAACCATGGTTGCATCAATACTTGTAAAATACGAATATAATCGTATTTGTACCTCGTAAAGTCACGATTACTTTTAATGGAATGTTCTAATAATTCCAAGTCGTGCTTTAAATCAATCACTTGTTGCTTATAATGACCGATAAGCATGTTGATAAACTCAAACTCCTGTTTGTCAAATAAAACGAGAAGCTAGTGATGAAAATCCGAGTCTTCAACTAACCCAACTGGGAATCGCCATTGTCTTAAACCTTTAGGTATAAGTTTCTTAGCTGTACATTCTTCTAAATATGTGATTTCCAGTTGCAGTTTTTTACATTTATACAGTTTATGGTCAAAATCATTGATAAGCGTAGTGATGTTACTTACAGTCTCTTCCTCGTGTGCATTTGCCCCAACGATGGACTCGGGTTTAAAGTAATTGTTACTATTGAGAAAATTAGTAATAGATGGAATAAAGACTCCGTCAGAGTTTTGTAAATCATTGCCTTGGCCCGAAACTCTTCTCTGCTGTACAATAGTTCCTTGCCCGGCTGGAGTAGCCGAAGAGGCAAGAGAGCCCTCGATGCTATTATTAGTAGTTTGAACTAGATCGTTCACGCTTTCAGTTCGATGCTGAGAAACCATGCTGTTTTGTTGTCGCACTTCTATGGGTGAAACGTTGCTAGTCGCAGCAACGTTCCCTACCCTTGAAAGAAAGTCATTGTTTTCAAACCGCTCTAGGCGTTGGGTCAGATACTCCACCCGACCCGTTAAAAGTTGAATGAGGGCTGTGAGGTTTCCATCGGCATTCGCTTCAACGGCACAAGATCTGTTAGTCATTTTAACTCCACCATTCAGTTCATTTTGTGAAAAAAGGGAATTTTGTGGTGATGCTTCATCTTCGCTCGCCATACTGACAAACAATTCACCAAAAAGAAAACAAACTGCTAAAAACACAAAAGCGAAGAACCAAAAGCAAACACCAGGAGTACTCAAACAAATTTAATAAGCGCTTTCGGAAAGACTCGTATCTTTCCTTCTTCAGACAAACTACTATATGCCAGAACAAGTGTATATAAAAACTTTTTTTGAAAATCAATAAATTAATTAAATTAATTGCAATCAAGATTTTAAAACAACAATGCACTTTTAACATGCCCTCATCTTGATTGCAATTAATTTAATTAATTGATTGATTTTCAAAAAAAGTTTTTATATACACTTGTTCTGGTATGTAGTAGTTTGTCTGAAGAAGGAAAGATATGAGTCTTTCCAAAAGCGCTTATTAAATTTGTTCGAGTACTCCTGGTGTTTGCTTTTGGTTCTTCGCTTTTGTGTTTTTAGCAGTTTGTTTTCTTTTTGGTGACATGCCTCAATATGACATAAATTGCTTATTTAAAGCTGGGTCCTACCAATGCTGGTAAGGGAAAGGTGAGCAAGACAAGGATAAGAAGGGATCAGTATAAAAGATGCAGGGAGACTGGAAGGAGAATCCTTCGGAGCAGCCATGATTATAGGGAACTTAGTTTCCCTTAAAAAAAATAAAATCTCACCTCAGTCTTGTCCTCTGCCTGTCATCTCACACAAAGATAGTAGGAATGGTAACCCAGTGTGCAAGAAACTAGGAAAGCATCACAAAGACAAATAGGTACTGTAGATAAAAAATCAGAGGGTCATTAAGCAGAGTTTCTGAGAGAACCAAAAATGTTGGGCCAAGTGCATATCTAATCTGCCTCATTCTCGAGAGCCTCTACAAATTTATGTGATAGAACCAAAGCATAACCAGAATGAAGGCTTCTAATGAAGACTCTTTTTCTCATGCTCAGAAGTGGGGGAGGGGGCTCATGGAGGTTTTTTCAGGAGTTGTCAAAGCTAAATACCTATCTTAAGGTCCCAAAATTCAAAATGTTGATAATTATAAGTCCTTTTACCATTCCTTCTCCCTCCAGCTGTTATGGTTTCTTTGGATCATTTTTATCTAAGGGGGCGGCGAAAGCCAACACATTCCGGCTGGGCCTATAAATGCCTTCGGGCAGATAGCCTAGTAGCTACCTATGAACCTGTCTTAACATACCCATACATGGGGGAGCACACAACCTGTTTTTTTTTACTTGGCTTCCACCATCATTTTACCTCATTGCCCTTTGGAGTGGATACTGCATCCAGTGATCTGACAAAGTGCTTGTCTCCTTTAATTGCTTATTGCAGAATTAAGGGCATTCAAGTTTATCCATACCTGGATGACTGCCTCCTTCAATCATTATCCTAGGAGGAGGCAGAGAGGGCTCTGTAATTCACTATGGATTGCTTGCAAAACCTGCTGTTTTCCCTCAAGATCCCAAGTCAAATCTCAAAAAGAAAATAGTGTTCCTTGGGACTTTACTGGATTCCAGCAAACAGAAATACTACTCTTCCCTCCCCAGAATAAGGTAGAATCTCTGGCTCAGTACATCTGTAAGATGAAACTGTATGATAGGTACAACTAGGGAATTCCTTAGGACACTTTAAGATTCATGGCCTGTACTGTAAGGGACCCTTGTGCTACTTTGTATCATCAGGGAGCTAACATGGTGATCCACCCAGGTCAGACTGAACCATGGTGTGCCCTTTAAAGAAGAAATGCACTGATACTGTCACAGTTGTTTGACACAGGTGCCAACCAGTTGTAAAGGAAGAACCTAGCTGGTATTAAATGGTTGTGCTTTTGAATCACTTCACTGATATTCAGCAGGTTGAAGTAAAAGCAAGTGCACACAGGTTTGATTTAATAGTCAATTTACAAAATGGATCCTTGCACCAAGAGCATAAAGGGAAAAAGCACTTCTCTCCTGGTTATGGGTTTCTAATATCCACACCCAGACTAGACTGCAACCAGACTACTTACAGAGCTGACTCTTTGGTCTAGCACTCCCTCCCCCCCCTTACTTACCACTCTTTCTTGGTGAACCACAGTGTCTTCCACTTCCCCTTATCCAGGGTAACTGCTTTTCAAACAAGTTATTTACTGACACGCACAAAAAAAACATTCCCATAGATAATTGGCAGAATTCTGCAATTCCCCACGGCTTTCTTTCTAACATAGTAGTACTGCTACCACTTCATTATGGCCGAAGACCATCCACTACCTGCTGCTTTTGATTTAGCCAAAACTAAAGTAGAGAATTTGATATCTTTCACTAGTAAGTGGAACTGATCTTGCCAGTTGGAGACTGGAACCACAGCTTGTTAGCCTACAGTGGTAAATAATGATGGGTCTCTTTTCAGATAATGAATAATACATAATTATATAATTAATACAAATCACATGAGTTTAAGATGAGTATACAAACTTTATTAATAGTAAAGCAAACTGTGCAGATGCAGATTAAATGAGTGTGTGTACAAGCAATATCAAAATACAGTTACACAGACAAAATATGTTACGAAGAATATGTTAAGAAGAATATCTACAGGTGAATAAATATCCTATAATAAGCAAGGTAAATTGCCTGTTGATGACAAAGCTATTTCTAAGATCTAAGTATAGCTTAAGAATTCATTAAGTTTGTGAGATTTAAATCTGATATCACCTCTTTTTGGCGCTTACTAGCGTAGCTTAGCCGTTCTGGTGCTGCTGTTTTAAAAAAGGTTTTCCAACTTTTAATTTATGTTCAAATGATTTTTAAATGATTTTTTATTGTGATTATTACTTTTAATTTGCGTTTAGCATTTGTTATACAATTTACAACAGTGACGTTTGGCATCACAAAACTTTCTGATGTTGTGCCGTGTTTGTAAACAGTCTTGCTTTTTTCGGAAGTGATGTAATGAATCATAATTAAGTAATTATCTAATTTATTTAACTCTTTTATGAAATGTATTTAAACACAGTTAATTGATGGTCTCTTGTCTGATGAAGGTGAAGTATTTGCTTTACCGAAAGCGCTTATTAAACCAGTGTTTTATAGTTGCTGGCTCCTATTGGTTTTCTTCTCGCTTTTGTTTAAAAGTTTGTTTGTGGTTTATTCGTGGTGTTACTTGAATAAATATCTTAGCAGTCTCTTAATAAAGAGTTACTGACCATAACTACTCTTAAGTTAGGCATATTAATAAAATAAATGTGTACATGCAGATGCAAATAGCATTTAAAGATTCATCAATGTTCAGAGGCCACTAAGTCCAGTGACCACTTCTGCCTTGCTAGTATCCTCCCTCTGGCAGCACTGCTTCTCACCAGGGGGGCTGTACTAGTTAGTAGTGGAGTAAATTTGTTTATGCACATCCAGTCATCTAGTTTGTGTTCAAAGGAAGGTAGTGTGTCCCACTGCTAAACTTGTAGGATTAGTTTATTCCAGAGGTTTGGTGGGCATTAGGTTATAAATCTCTCACTCCACCATGTTTATTTTATCTGTTGGTAAAGATTTAGGTCCCTGGTTCTAGTATTGGTGGAGATATTGGACATGCAGAGAAAGAGGTGGTCCAGGGTAATTGGGTCAATAGTGGCATAAGTGAGACAGAGGTTTCCCCTCACTAGTCTGTAAGAAACTGAATAAAGGGATAGAGCTTCCCCACCTGTCTTGGTAGTCAGGGATTTTAGGTCTGTGATTTTGTTGCTTAGGAACCTTTGGAATCTTTCTAATTATTTGATACCTTTATTGAGATGCATCCCAAAAGGGAATGTTGCACTCAATAATTAGCATGTTCAATGCTGAGTATAAGGGAGGGATTACCTCTTTAGACCATGGTGGTATTCTTTTTGCAGAATTCTGAGCTAAATAAAGAGATGTCCTTACAACCATTGTCACTTGATGGTTAGAAGAGTGGTTGCTATCAACCCAAGTACCTATGTCCTGACTACATTTTCATTTTGTAGTGGTGATACTATCTGTACAGTATGAATAGGGGAGATATTGTCTACCAAAAGTGATGATACTTGTGACACCCTAACACTGGCCCAGTAATCAAGGAGCCTCAATCCTCACCACTTGCAGTAGTGAGGAACGTACACACTAGGAGGATGACAAGTACCCACACGGTAAAGTGCAATTTCCCTTAAGGGCACACAGAGACCACAGTCAGTCTGGGGCTGGTTTCTCCCCCTTTCTCCAGATCCCCACTAAGACTCCCCACTGGCACAGCTATAGAGTTGAGATCTTAGCCAAGGTTCCAAGCCAAGTCCTTCTAACACTATCTCTGTCCAGGCAGTGCTTTGTGTCCCCTGCCTAAGTAGCTGACACACACACACTCTTGGAGATTTGTTTTACATACAAACATCAGCTACTTTAAGGCCCATAACAAAGGGTGTCCAATCCTACTGTGTAATGTTACTATTAATCCAAATGGTAGTCTGACCAAGAGCAAGGCTTGGAGTGGCCTGTACAGTGTCACCAAATAGATATACAAGTGCTGTAAGAGCTTAAATATCTCTAAACCGACCAACCACTATTAGAAGATTTAAGTATATTTAATAATAATAAATGAACAAGACTAGATAACTAATCACTTTCATCACAGTTCAAAATCACAGGAAATATTTAAAAGGACATTGCAGGACAGTCTCAAATAAATAAAACATCTAAGCTATACTTTACTATATTCCTATATGAATCTAAATGAGTTACTATGCCCTAAAACTTACAGCAAGGCAAGTGCAGAAGGTGGTGAATGGATGTTTCCAGCTGATGTTAGGTCAAAGACAAAATACAAAATGCCCAGTCTCTCTCTCAGAGAGCTCTTAAATTAATATCAAATATTACTGCTGGGTTAGCTTGGATAACATCACTTTTTGTCACCTGACTTTAGTTTCCAAGCTAAAACCTCTTTGTCAGAAACGAACAGAATTTTAGCATGTAACTGTGAAAAATACATGTATCTCAGATGTTTGCAGATCCTGAAAGTCATAAAAACAATAACACTTCTACATCTTAAACCTAGTAATTACTTCTCATTCAAGACAATACAAACAACTTCTAGCTCTAGACAGTGTGTCTGCTACTGCACTGAAACTGAGAGGTAACATCTCTTTTATTACGTGGTTATGAAACAATTTAATTTTCTACTATTTTCTCTGACATTTTTTCAAATTAATCTCCTCTGTTCCAGTTTCCATTAAACATATACATTGAAACAGTCATGATAGTGCAGGTTCTTTCCTATTATATTCCAGTAGGGCATGCTGTGGTTACATTTTAGCTCAGTACTTTACACATACTTCTATATAAATCATATTAATATTCACAAATGACATAGAATTATGTACAAAATTCCAGATAGCTGGGTTGGCAGTATTTCCCTTTGTCACAATACTATACTTTTGTTATCATTTTTTGGTCTAGTTTTAGAACTCTGAGAGTTTACTAGGGATAGTTCATTCTGGAGGGCTTGGGTGTCTTACAGTGACTTGATGGCAACCACCCATTTGCAGTTATCTGCAAACTTGGTTAGCCAGAGGTCTTCACTCTTTAAGATCTGAGAAGTAAATAGCAAAAAAAGAGAGGTGCCATCACTGATCCCTGAGGGACACTGCTGGTCATTTTCATACTTTTTCTGATGAGGCACATGCAGCACTTACTGTGTGGGTTCTTTATTTCATACAGTCTGATATCCATCTTATGTATGGCTTGATTCTTAAAGCATTTAACTTTTGTATGATGCCATCATGGGGAATAATGTTGAAGGCCTTAACCAGATCAAGATACAGTGCATGCACTGTATGGCCACCATCTACAGCCACTGTAACCTTTTTGAAGAAGTTTACTAGATTAAATAGACAGGCTGTACTATTCTCAAAGCCTCACTGGTGGGGGTCAAGTCTAACAAAATCCTTGATATCACAATTAGTGAGATCAATTATATGTTCCATGCCTTTGAATGAGGCTTGTAAGGCTGCTGGGTCTGTAATTACCTTTGTTGTTTGCAAGGCCTCCTTTATGGAAGAGCACCATCACTGCAGTGTGTCACTCATCATAGACAAATCCCCTAGTGAAACTTGGGATAATTGGTTTGAGGAGTGTATCTGGAATGGCATGTTTTAACACTATTAATTAAGTAACAAGTAACCAGGTATATTATCAGGTTTCATGGAGGGTTTCTGGTCTTGGTTAGCACTTTTTTAAATGATCATTAGAGACAATTGGGGCACTAAGGGATTCAGATATTTTGGGGCTTTGAATAGAAGTCTTGTGTGTGAAGCTGGCACTAAATTTGTTTGCAAGTACATTGGTAATGTCTGAGTTAGACTATGAGGTGTCATTATGAATACATGCAGAGCAATGTAGCTAAAAAAGGATGGGCTGCTTTCATAGACTTGATAGTGTTCTTCAGTTTGTTTGTAGTACTTTCGACATTGTCCTTGAGAAGAAGGGGCTTGGATCCACTAAATAATTTAAGGAGTTTATTTATGGTGAATGACCATCAGGTTACTATGCTCTATCTGGGAGTGCTAGCTATGCACTTATCTAAATGGGTGTAGAATTCCTTAGTTAAACTTGCTGCTATATTGAGGACAGGGGAGGTGCAGTCTTAAATGAATTTTGATGTCTTGTTGCAGAGTATGTTGAGGTTGGCATGTTTGTAGTCCTTAAATTATTCAGTTGACTGTAGGAGCATTTGGGAGTTTAAAGGGAAGATCAGATGCTTATGGTCATATTTCACCGTGGAAGGAGGTAACAAAGTAGTGCAAGAGGAAGCCATATTTATAAAAATTGGGTCAAGAATGCTGTGTACTCTTGTAGGTTTACCAACTGATCAAAGGAAAGTTTAGGAATTTGGGGGCATATCCTAGGTGTCTTAGTTTGTTGAAGGGTAGTTAGTCCCCCAAAATAGGGAAGTCATTTAGTAAATTGCGAAATCTTACATGGTTGTCATGGGGTACAGCAGGTGTTCTGTAACAAGCTGTTAACTGATTATTAATTTTAAGAGTGATCAGTAGTTCATTGACTTCAGTTTGAATACCTAGGGATCTCCCTGGAAGTAATTTGTGCCTGAATAGATACAGAAAGACAACCTTGGGAGGCAGTAGATCTGAAGGCATGAAAAATGCAAAACGCATGTATAAAGGGGGTGCTTTTTTTACATTTAAAGTTTCAAAAACCATGCAGACATGGACGTTTTTCAAGTATAGGAGTTACTCAGGATCAGACAATTTATTGCTTAGACTTCTAGCATTAAGGAGAGCCACCATAATGTGATCCAGTTTCAGGACTGATATGCTAGTTATCTTAGAATGTCCATCAGCTGGACTCTGCCTTAAAAGCCACTAGGGGGTAGCAAATGCTTTAGCCAAATTGTGAAGCTTTGAAACCAGAGGTGCAGACTATCCTTGAGGGATATAGCAATGAATTCATTATTAATTCTCTGAATAAATTGTTGTTCTTGAGAAGGGTAACCACTAGTGTGGTTGATGTTCCAGATGATATGAAGTCTGTGAATAGATATAGGAGTCATGTAGGGAATATCAGTGATAAAAATATATATTTTGTCACTTCTTATAATATTTATAATGTTGAGTTAGTAAAAATCTTAAGATACTATTGGCCATTCTTACATAAGGGGAAGTCTGAGGTAAAGAATTTACCCCACTCGTTTACTGTCTCCTGTAAGAGAACCAGAAATGTGAAAGTCATGGTTGTTCATAATTTGTTCTCTATGCCTACTGAAATTTTAATTATTCCTCTGCAAAATTCTGGTATATTTCCCTGTGGTAAATGTTCTTTTGGTATTAATGTGGTCAGGACTTTTGATAAAATATATGACATTTCTTTTCAGCCTAGGGCTATTTTCTCTTGTGTGTCCAAGGGAGTAGTTTACTGTCTCTCATGCCCCTGTGGTTTATTCTATATAGGAGAAACCAAAAGAATGTTTAAGATCAGAGTTACAAGAGCATGTTAGAGACATTAAGAATCAAAATTTGGATAGCCCTGTGGCAGCACATTTTCATGCAGTACACTTGGGGTCTAGTACCAGTTTGAAAGCATGTGTTTTAGAACAAGTTCTGGTCAAGGATGATGATGCACTTAAAAACAAACTGTTATATAAAGAAGCAGTCTGTATTTTAAAGTTTGGCACTTTGGTGCCTCATGGTTTAAACAAAGAACTTGAGTGGAAGGCTTTTCAGCAGTGTGTTAATTATTAGTTTATGTTTATATTTAATTGATTAATGATGTGATATTTGTTATTTAAGTGTAGCTTGTGCTACTCTGATGTTAACTCTGTGAAAGGCTCGTTAGCCGAGGCGCTAGAATATTAAACATTTTTGGATTTTATGCTTCTGCAGTGGGTGTTTTTTGCTTTTTCTGTTTTTTGTCATCCTTCGTGAGAAAAGCTGGACTGTTGCATCTCAAGTCCCCACACTGGCACATAACTGGATTCCCCTGAAAATGGTATAGAGAAAGAGGACCATTAAAACTTGCATGACTGTACTAAGGTCTCCATATTATGACAGGTTAGGACAGCACCAAATATTTATACACATTTCAAGTCATCTCTCCTGTTCTGAAAGCCCAGGGATAATCGGATTATATAATTTCTTTTCTGCAGGAAAACATTACCTCATCTTGTTTTAGTTGCTTGCTTTCTCATGGCAAAAGTAACCTAACCAGTTCTTTATGCATGATGGAAAAGTTTCTCAAAAACAAGGACTTAATTGGTCAGCCCAGTAATCAAGATCTTGCATACGTTTCTTAATTGTTTACATATCAATATGGGAAGTTGCTCTATTTGAAGTACAATATGATTTGCTAGCTTCCTGAGGAAAGAAATTACATTACATTTCAGTTTTAGTTTTGTGTATTACTCTTCTTGTCATGCCCCTTCTTACAATTACAAGGAAAAATATAGCAAAGTTACACATCTATGCAGATCAACTGCATTACATTATGAAACAAGATAAAAAAAATCACATCCCGAATCAGTTTTCCTAAGCCTGACATCAGCCCTGGTACCACACTAACAACTTGTGCTTCGGGTCCAGCCTGAGGGGTTATATTAAACCTCAAAGTGTAAGTGATATGTTCATGAAAGGAAGCATGTAAATGTTTTAAGGACATGATGGGTCTCATTCAAATGGTCATGGCCGTCAAGGCCATCAGAAAGATAGGGAGTTTGCAAATGACAACAGACAATATTACTGTACTGTGGTTCATCAACAAAGAAAGAGAGTAATCAATCCTTACAGCTTATGTACGCTAGCAATGACTGCCTTGGGAGATGATCACGCAATGCTAGATATCTCCATAATCTACATTCCATCCCAATTGAACTCAGCAGTGGACTGACTAAACAGATAGTTGGAAATGTCCACGAGTGGGTGTTGAACAGGAATGTTTTTGTTTTCCATATTGCTCAGAGGAGAGGTGTCCCAGAAACAGATCAGGCAGCTCAAGAATTTCTGCTCAAGAGCACCATAGTCTTGAGCAGTGGATGCCTTCTGCTTTGGATTGCAAGTCTAAGTTAGTAGGAGGTTCACTGTGATCCCTCTTCTCCCCAAGGTGATCTGGAAAACAAAGGAGATGGGGTCAAGTGTGCTTTTAATAGCACTTTTGGCCCAGATAGCACTGTTTGGCACATCTCAACCTAAACACTTTCCAGCTCACTACCTGGATGATTTATGCCTCTTGACTTCCAGACGTCAGTTTTCTGAGATGTGCTGACTATATTTAAGGAAGCTAGGAAATCCTACTTAGCCAAGTAGAAGAGATTTTCCCTCTGGACTATAGAAAGGTTCATGACCCTACTACAGTTTCATTGTCCATAATTCTGCAGTATTTACAGGTTTATAGGTTCATAGGTGTGTACTAGGCTAATGGCCCTGGAGCACTTATATAAGCTGTTCAATTCAGACATGTCATATGCCTCTAGAAGTACATCTTACTTCACCCTTGTGCCTGTAGAAACGCCTCCACCAGCATAGCTTTTTAAATATTTCCTGAAGAGAGTCATTTATCTGAGAAGTATTGGAAATGTTTAATTTTCATAATCCTACAAGACTAAACAAACTGTGATATCTGTACATGTGTAGAGCTCACAGACACAGTTCTATCACAATGTTGTAAGGAGTAACACCGTCTTCAAAATGAGGTATTACTTGGCACACTGACACATTCCCTTGCAAAGTTGTTTACCAAAGTATGAAAAAGAAATCATAATTTTCATAACCTAAGTCCGAAATAAACTTTGATCTCTGTACATGTGTACAACATACAGACACAGTTTTTTTACCATGTTGGAACTATTAATACTGTCTTCAAAATGAGGTATTGCTTAGCACATTGAGATGCTCACTTGCAAAGTTATTTACCAAAATATGAAAAAAAGTCATAATTTCCATAATGTAAGCACTAAATAAACTGTGATATATGTACATGTGTACAGTGCAAGGCCACATTTCTTTTAACACATTGTAAGGACTAATACTGTCTTCAAAATGAGGTATTACTTAGCACATTGAGATGCTCCCTTGCAAAGTTATTTACCAAAATGTGAAAACAAATCCTAATTTCCATAACCCGAGTCCTAAATGAACTGATATCTATACATCTGTATATCATTCAGACCCAGTTGTTCTACCGTGTAGACACATATCACTGTAAATATATGCATTCTTGGTGTAGCCAACATACTGCTGAATGGGTACATGTAAAAGAAAAAGCAAGGTAAGGACCGCGACTCCACTAATGAACCCAGGACAGGATGGGACTTCAGTGGCACTTGAGAGCATCTGATGTGTCCGATACCTGTGCTGGCTACCCACTCAAACTGCTGATACCACTACTGTCTCATGACCTTCTTCAGTGTCTGCAGTCTGCCTTACCTCTGCCTTTTGTCTTTACATGTGTCCATTCAGCAATGGACTTAAGGGATCAAGGACGGAAGTAATGTAATATTTCCTGCTCTGACCTACATACATTAACTGTACTAGACTGGAGGGAGAGTGAAAGGGCACATTACAAAAGAAAAATATGTACCAAGACTCTTTCTTTTTGCAGGTGGCCTTTCAGGGAGGGACAGAAGCCATCAAAGTGGTACCCTTCAAGCCATGCATAGCCAGGAAAGCAGCCCAGTGGGCCTGAGCCAAAGAGTCTCCAAGATCCCCACTGCCAACCAGGATACAGGAAATTACTACATGATATGATGTTAAATTGCAGTAGTTCACAAAAATATGAAGCACATAACAAGAATGAGGACTTTACTGTGTATCAAACAAATTGTAAAAATGACTGAAAGAAACCGGTGGGGGGATGGCATGAAATGACTCCATGTAGACAAAAACCTGAATCTGGCTTGTGCATTTATCAATGTGAAAACTTCCTTTACTTATGTGTATGACAGTGACAGCTGCTGAGAGTTTTACCTGAAAAGTTATAATGACTCTGCGCTATATTGTAACTGTATGTATTGTTAGTGTGATAATGACCTGCATTTCATTAACATTAAAGTTATGCATGCTCAGACATGTTGAGTAGGCATTCATGATATTGCCTTGGGCAGCTGTTATGTAGCACAGACTCATTATCATCTGTTAGGAGAAGACCCAAGTAATTCAGAAAAAATAGTATAACATATATATTACTGACCCCTTCCTCAACCTAAATTCTACACAAGACTGACAAAGCAAGGAATATTGCCCAAAATATATGGTAGCTCCATGCTGGTAGCAGTCTGCAAGTAATAACCTTTATCTCACTCAGGCAACTACTGAGTAGAATCAGAAAGAGAATTACACACAGAAATGTCCGGTTCATCCATATAAGAATTAGTCCAAAAAGTATCAGACAAGTTTGTAAAGCTCTTTTTCAAGGGCAGATAACTGTAATAGTAAATTGTCATAGGGTCATCACAGAGTTAATTAAATTATAATAAAAAATAAATAAATAAAAGAAACACTAATGCATCAAACTTCAAATGAATATCGTCCACTTTTAGCAAATATGCTAAGAAGAAAGAATTATATCTTGCAATCTAAGAAATATTGACGGAACTCTTTCAGTTATAACCTTCTAAATCTAACAATGGTGGATATCCTATGCTGAAATGTCTGCCTTCTAAAGCAACATACCTCAAAATAAAAAGTAGTACTGATTGTTCTAGGTTCAGATAAAACCTAAACATTGGACAAATTAGTTATAAACCTGTTGCCAAGAAACATCTTGCTGAAGTTTTAAACCCTCAACTAATTTGCTATACACAAGGTAAAACCTGGATGTAGTCCTCTGAAGAGGGCCTTACCCAAACTAATGACTTGTGCCAAAAGCATGGCCTCAAACCGAATGTCAAGAAATGCATCATTATCCCCTTTGGAGAAATGGCACCCCCACTAATTATTAAATAAATAATGTGCTAAGCACACAATCAGTCTTGAGGGAGTTGGGCACCCAGGTTGATAGCAAACTGAATTTTGACCACCATGTTGTCTCCATTGTACAGAAGGCTATCTACATGGTCCACCTCATAAGTAAGGGTATTACATCCAGGAACAAGGAGGTCATAACATCCTTGCACTCCTCCTTTATCAGACCCATTATTGCACCCTTCAGCATGTACCCTGCCAAGCACATGCAGCAGCTGGAGAGACCACAGAGGTTCCTGAGCAGGAAAATCAAGGGTCTCAAACACCTGTCTTATACAGATAGGCTAAAAGCCTTGGCCCTTTATTCAGTCTCTTACAGACTGGTCAGAGATGACCTGTGTCTGGCATACAAGGCTGTCTCAGACCCACCCTTGATGGAGTTGCTGTGCATTTCCATAAATCAAACTCCACTCGAGCAACCCACACACAAGGCCTCAACCTTGTCTGTGACATTAATAGAACTTGTGTGTGGGATAGATTTGTGTGCCAAAGATTCCCCATCTGTGGAATAGACTCCCTCTCCATATCAACCAGAGAACCTCAATAGCCTTCTGTAAGAGGAACCTGGACGACTGGATGGGAAACAGAAAATCCACCCCTGGGATCCCACCTGTGTCCCTGATGGACAGGGGAAACAGGTGCTGACTTTGGGGGAACATAGGCAAAATTCTTGGCTAGGCTTATAAAGCCCTCTAGGCCAATAACCTAGTATCATCCTATGAACCTGTGAACCTGTTGTAGCTGTCATAAAATCACAAAAATATTTTCAAAATGGATAAATACATCAATGTGTCATATAGCTACGTATGCTAAAAACTCTAATACTATTAAAGTACAACCATCTTATAATTCAGTTATATATATTAATTAGTTTAAATATTATTATGAGAACTTAAAGTATATAAATCATGAACTCTATGTAGTGTCCATTCTATAAAAGTGGATCAATGCCACTTTTCAGTAATGAAGTGAGTATCTGTTGTTAATTGGTATAATTCTGAATTCAAATACTAGACAGCTGCAAAATACTAACTCCGTTATTTACTAAGATACAACATAACTGTTTAATACACATAACACCTAAATAAAACTATGTTTAATATAATTACCTTCCTTTACTATTGATATTAAACTAACAAACAATTCTATTTTAAGTAAAAGTTGCTAGCTATAATCAACAGTTTCACTAAAATAATAAAGAATTAATCAGTGTATTTTCTTAAACATATTAAAAAAATGAAGGTACCTCTCAACTTACTTCTGTATTTAAAATGAATGCCTGAAAATCATTATTACAACCTTTAAATACTTTGTTTATCCTTCACTCTGCATTAATGCATAATTTTAAGAATCTAATTTATAAATAGTATAAATAGTAAAACATGAAATCCATTCATAGCAGATACAGTTTGCTTAACATTCCTTGCTACAAATCCAAAAGATTCATGTTTGACTCGTTTTAACATTCTAAAGTAAGCATTTCTATTCTGGGTCGGGAATTAAGGTCAGAGGTCATCCCAGTTTACAACCAAAGGAAGAAGTTTATACAAATGTTCTTTTCAAAATTTCCTTTCAAAACTGCTTGCAATCAAATTAAAAGGTAAAAATGGGGTTCCTGATGCTTCTAATGAAAAATAATGCTGTAACAGTAGAATTGCATATTCAGAAACACTTGTGTCAACCACTAGCGAGTTTGTTCAACACAAACTGTCAACTGCAAGTAAAATAAGTTGCCTTGTATAAAAGTAACATACATAACCATAATATAACATATAAATACAAGTCAGGCATATCATTTAATTAAAATAAACAGCAGTAATTAAATCCACAAATGTAGATACATTTACACTGAACTACCTTTAAATCACAGCTTTACTTTCAGGCACTTAATGTTTGCTAAATGAAAATGACAGGTACTAGTGACATTCAGGTGATGTAAACAACAAAACTGTGTACACGTCTAAGCTGTAACAAGGTACCATCTTACCTTATTCTGGATCGGAGGTGAAATGGTCCATAGAAGAGACTTGCAGTTTGTTGTAGAAATACAGACAGATCTCCGGTGCAGGTCTTTCTTCAGAAAGCTATGACTGTAGCAAAGCCCCCCCCCCCTTTATCCTAGGGATTCCCTCCTAGAACTACTATCGTCAGATTCTTTAATTATTTTCATAGAGAGAGAGTGGACTGCAGGAAAAAAAAAGAGAGAGGGCTCTGAGTGCAAAAAAAACCCACCAAAAAACCCCCCAAAAAACAAGAAAACAAAAAAAGAACCACTTCCTAATTACTTCCTAATGACTACAAGTCCAGCTATATGTGAACCTTATACCAAAAACTGTGAAAAGACTTGTAAATATGTCTACTGTTTATGGTATTGGGACATTATTCTGGCTGCATTTAAGTGCTCTGTAGATCTGTTGCCGAAGTAGTGAAAACTGTGTGTGTTCTCCTCTACTGACGATGCTGTTGCAGTAATTAAAAATAAACTGTTATTGGAATCACTGAGAAATGACTGTCCAGCGTGCATAACTTCACTCACATTAGAAAAAGATCAAATCCCTGAGATATCTAGATGCAACAAATAGCCACCAAAATATACAGTCATGGCACTACCATTTCAGGGAAGCCGATTTATACATTGCAGACAGAACAGACGGTTCCCGAACAGACACCGAACTCTGAGGATCAAATCAGGAAAGTTGCATAAAGAAAACCAAAGTAGTAAAAAAACAGGGATTCCAACCACAGTGACCACCAAGAACAGAAGTAAACAGACTGGAAGGAAGCATTCAGCTCCACAATTTCTTCAAGGTTTAATGGCACAAATAGAAGATAAGAAAAACACCAAAACGCTGGTACTCCAAATACGTTTTCGTTCACAAGAACTTCATCAGAATAATAAATTACATAGCCAAGGCCCATTGAATAGTTCCCTTAATCATAAAATGCCCAATAATATAACAGTATGCAATTTAAAAAGACATTCAAAAATAAATCGAAATGTTGCCACCTAGTGTCAAAATATGCTAATTACACACTATAAAAGGCAGTCTTAAGCAATGATAAAAAAACTAAAAACTATTCATGCAATCACTCATAATAAAATTTTATATTATATTTTTATATTATAATAAAATATGCATTTGAAGTAGACAGTGAGGTAAATTATGGAGAACAAAGAGATGAAGGGATTAATTATGACCTTTTAGAATCCCCCCTCCGTCGCTCTTCATCTCTTTGTTCTCCATAATTTACCTCACTGTCTACTTCAAATGCATACTCGTCCCTTCTTTTATCAACCCACATTCCCCTGGGCCCAGTATTGCTCCGTTTTTCCTTATTTTCTAATATATCTCTGTCTAATTTCTTTATCTTGCGTTTAATATTAATGTTACATTTTCCATCTATGTCATTCAATGTGTCAAAATATTTTTGTTGTTCAGTTTCTACAGAAAACAAATCATTTGTGACAACAGAATTTAAATGTTCAATATTTGAATGCAGTTCCATCATAGACTATTCATTTTGCATAATAATAATTCTGACAATGTCTAAACCACAGTTATTAAAAACCTCCAATAATTCTTTATATAAATCACTTCCAACATGAATATTGTTGGGGTATTTCTGCACTCATAGTCCTTTAGGCACAATTCCCTTATTCAAACATGTGCACAAATATTAACTGTCAATACAGTGCCTTATATTTCCCCATGAGTTCCCCTAATTTTTTAACACTGGTGACATAGGTATCATTACCAGTTTCCCTCCCAACACACTCATTTTGAATCCCAGCATTTAGGGAAATTTTCTCATTTAGCCAAGTTTCAAAAGCCTTTCTAGGCTTGTTAGCACCATGGTGAATATTATTAGTCAAACAGTAACCTTTATTTGAAGCCTTAGGGATTCCACAGTCACTTGCAGCACTTGCTGTACCTGGCCGAGGATTTTCTTCATCAGAGTCATCCAAAATTCGTGGTACACCAATATCCCCTTCAGGGTTGACATTTTTAGTCCCAAAACTGCTCCTAGTTTGAGAAACTTGATGTAGTCTCTCCACAAACGCCTCTGCATTATTTCCTCCATTGTGGTTAGCTTCCTGGTTTCCCGGGATGCTGAGTGACATCAAACCTGCCAGTGACTGGCCAATAGGAGTGAGCAATTCGACTAGCTGGGTTAACTGGCCAATCAGCTTCCGAGTTTCTCCGATTTCGTCCTGCCTCCCTTTCGGAGATCGAGAAGAAGAAGAACCCTGTGTGCTTTCCATGTCCCCACATAACTTACAACAGCAACCAAAGTAGTAAAAAACAGGGATTCCAACCACAGTGTCCACTAAGAACAGAAATAAACAGGCTGGAAGGAAGCACTCAGGTCCACAATTTCTTTAAGGTTTAATGGCATAAATAGAAGATAAGAAAAACTTCAAAATGCTGATAATACTCCAAATACGTTTTTGTTCACAAGAACTTCATCAGAATAATAAATTACATAGCTATGGCCCATTAAATAGTTTCCTTAATCATAAAATAACCAATAAAATAACAGTATACAATTTAAAAAGTCATTCAAAAATACATTTAAAAGTAAATTGAAAAGCTGCCACCTAGAGTCAGAACATGCTAATTACACATTATAAAAGACCGTCTTAAGTAATGATAAAAAACTAAAAACTATTTATGCAATCACTCATATTATAATACAATTTTATATTATATTTTTATATTATAATAAAATATGCATTTGAAGTAGACAGTGAGGTAAACTATGGAGAACAAAGAGATGAAGGGATTAATTATGACCCTTTAGAATCCCCCCCCTCCGTCGCTCCGAGTGACTAATAAATCAGAAAGGCCCTCAATATTTCCAAAATCCTACTTGGTGGGGGAACAGAGGAGCCCGGGGGGGATTCTAGTTTCACCCACTGAGAACATAGTTAGGTGTGAGAATAAATATTCTTTTAACAACTACAATATTTTTAACTACAGTGGTATAGACCTGAAGCTTGACCATTTTAATTTATTGGCTCGGGGTTTTAAATTTATTCCTAATAACAAATATGACCTGACAAAAGTGATTTTGGATGTCAAGACTTTTATGAGAAAGTTAAACTTTGGAGTTATGTTTGAAGGTACAAGTAAAGAGAAAAATTCAGAGATTTTAAGGAGAAAAAGTGAATTTAACCCACCTTTACATCCCCGAATTAAAAATTTTGAAATGGTGGTAGAAAAAGAATTAAGGCAGGTTAACTTTGCTTCCCCCTACAGGTTTAAATACAACCTTACGGCTGGGGAGTGATTGGTTTTAAAGGAACTCAAATAGAACCAAAATGTGCGTGTCATGAAACTGGACAAGGGGGGAGGGGGTCTGTATTGATGGACAATGTTATATATGAAGGCAAGACATTTTGGGTGATTCTTGCACTTATAGGAGAGTGTCCAGAAATGAGATTTTTGTTGCATACAAAAAAATTGACTTGGTCATTGATGATTTACTGTTGGATGGACTGATTGATCTGGACACTCACAAGTATTTACATGTAGCTCAACCCAGAATTGCTACTATTTTTGGCATACCTAAGGTGCATAAGGATCCTATGGACCCCCCCCTTAAGACCAATTGTTTCGGCTGATGGGTCAAAGACAGCATCCATAGCAAAATTTCTAGACATAAAATTAAAGTCAATTTGGGGTACAGAAATGACTATTTTAAAAGATTCCTGGGACTTTTTAAAGGGAATTAAAACTGACCAGTGCTTTGACAGTACCATCTTTGTCACAATTGATATTAAAGACTTGTTTACTGTTATACCTCAGGATTTAGGGTTAGCCTGGTTGGAAGAAGATTTATTAGACAAGGCCTGTCCATCCACGGACCAGTTGTCCGTTATTTTACAACTGATGGAAATGGTATTAAAAAAACAGTTTAATTTTTTATGGGGAGAATTTTTTCATCAAATTAAGGGCGTAGCTATGGGGACAAATTTTGCCCCCACATACGCCAACATATTTTTAGCTTGGTGGGAGAAAAATATGTTCTAAATTCTGTATATAGTAACTGTTGGTCCCATTATCAGAGATTTTTAGATGATATATCTATTTTTTGGATTGACACAGTGGAGAAGTTACATGAATTTCTGAATTATTTGGACACCACTACCCCCTTTTTGGAATTTACCAGCTCTGTAAACATTGACAGGCTTGATTTTTTGGACGTGAGTCTAAAACTGTGGAGGGCATTAAGTCTAAAATATTTCGTAAAGATACGTTTTCAAATTCTTATCTTCATTTTTCGAGTACCCACCCTTACATACAGAAAAAAAAACATTTATAAAGGTCAGCTAATTCGAGCATCCAGGGTGACTTCCCAGGATGCAGATTTTTTCTTGGAGTGTGATTTTATTGAAAGTTTATTTATTCAAAGGGGCTACCCGAGCGATTTACTGGTTGACAGTCGTACTTATAAGTAATTTACGCCATATTAGGTACTACCCATTGTTGGGTAAAGGACTGGACACAAACCAACATGTATCAAGGGAAGTTAACCCCTCAGCTTACTCTAAAGCTCTTACCTTAAATTTTAATTTGGACTCCAAAATGGTAGTGGACATAATAACAATGGAATGGAATAGGTTTACTTCATTGACGGATCTTAAAGGTATTGATAAGGCACCCCTGAAGTTCAGTTATAAGAGGGGTAAAAATTTGAAGGACCTTTTTGAGTGTGAGAGTAAACTGAAGCCTGCTCACACCACTAAGAGAAAAGGTACCTTTAAATGTGGAGCATGCACACAGTGCAATTTTATTTCCAGCACAGATCAGGTATTTTTAAAAAGTAGGAATAAATGGGTGTATGGTAAAAGTTTTAGTAATTGCAACTCTAGTGGGTTAGTATATTTAGTTGTGTGTAAGTCCTGTGAAGCCTTTTATGTGGTTAAGACTGAACAAAAGTTGAAAAGACTTGTATATGAGCATATGTACGATGTTAAGAAATGTAATGCTAAAAATTCTCTGTACAAATATTCTTTGGACTTCCCAAGGGCATGTTTTGAGTTTTTTGTTCTAGAGGTTGCTAGTCAGGATGTGAGGGGGGGTGCATGGAAGACTATCCTTGAGTATAGGGAACTATTGTAGCAGATTACCCTAGATGCAAGCAGGAACCCCGGGTTAAATGAGAACATCTCAATAGCACCTCTATTAAAACTCAGGTCTGCTAAGCTATAATGTACTTTGGAAATCTATTTATTTATTTATTTATTTTATATACACACACTTTTTACAAAAGTATAAATATGTACTTTTATTAGTTTTTTAACAAGTTTGTATCAACACACTACTGAGACATTTTATTGGCATTTTATTATAATATGAGTGATTGTATGAATAGTTTTCAGTTTTTTATCATTGCTTAAGAAAACCTTTGCATCTTAACATTACGCTACGGAACATATTCTGTACTGTACAGCAAGATGAGAAGCAGATGGAAAATTAGCATTTTTCAAGGAACAATGGAACCAATCACAGTATGCAGCAGGATTTCCAAGAGACATCTGATTTTTTTTTATTTTTTGTAAGTATGAAAGATATCAAAAGAAATACTGAAGGATACAAGGAAAACAGAAAATGAGACCAAAAAGTGGAGGTGTTAAGCAAGTGGATTGCAAAACTGCCATTGGACACCACTGCTTGCTTGCATAGAAAATTGGCTTGCTATGGAGAGGAAAGTACAGAGTGAATTGCAAGCTGATTTTCTCAGAAAACTCAAATATGAATACCACGTAACTCCATGCTGAAAATTAAGCTGACAAGGTAACTGACAAAGTTCAGTTACTTTTTCAACTTAATTTTCAACAGTGGAGTTACAATCTGACTGCAGAGTTAATTGCTCTGGGAGAAGGCACTCTGGTGTAACAACATGCAGTTACTACCATCTCACAGCCTGCTCGGATGTAACCACACAGTCTCCATGAGACGGTAGTTGGGGTTAATGAGTTAAAAGCAACCTAGGATGTTGTCTGGTCCCACTGATGCCATGTTTTTGGCCTTAGAGAGTGCCAAGATGACCTGATCTCTTGAGATAATAAACTAAGGAATGGTGGCAGGTAAATTTTGAGGGATGACTAGTGGGGACAGGGGGGTGAATTTTGCTCAAAATCTGTCAGCTAGCAGGTTGGCTATTACCTCCAGTTAAGTTTGGGTTCTGCCATCTGCAACCAGTTCAGCACATAGCTGGGTATTGCCTTTTAGGTTTCAGATTTAGTTAAAGAATCCCTTGTGATTATTCTTAGCTAAGGAGGCTATTTTTGCATCATAATTAGCTTTGAAGGACTTGTTAAGATATCTGCTGTGTTTGTTTAAGTTAGAGAGGGATTTCTTCCTCTGCTGAGGCATTTTCCTCTTGTTCTTGGACGCAAGCTTCTTTCTTTTGTTGTATAGTCTGTTTATACTAGGGGTCCACCAGGGTGGTTTGTTTTTTCAGCAAGACCTGGTTTTAATCTGAGCAGGTACGGACAATTCTATACAACTGCTTAGGTGGTTATACAGGGCATTGATGTACAACTTTGCATGGGAGTCCATGTTATCTGCATTTGAGGGAGCTTTGAAACTTCTTATACTGTCATTTAGTAGAAGTTAATTTATCTTTGAAAAATTCTTAAGCGTTTTTGAGCTTGATGGGGTATCTGGTCGTATAATTACATTGAATGAGACTGATTTATGGTCCAGTCTTAGAAGGGAAGACATCACAAGGAGGGTCAGGGGATGCATTACTCTCCCATGTTAGTGCTATGTCCAGGACATTTGAGCTTCTTGTGGGAGTGCTGACTAGCTGTTCCAGAGCATTTGCATTGACAAAGTCCACAAACCTCTGAGCCAGAATGTTTGTGGTCCTGTATGCTTCCCAGTCAATGGAAGGATAATTAAAATCAGCCATGAGTAAGTTGTTGGGCTGTATGGAAAGTGACTCCAGTAAGTCCAGGAATGTGGTATGCTTTTCCTGTTTCATGGTGGGGGACCTATAGCTATCTATGTGGTAGGAGGCTTTGCCTATAGTTAATTGGACATAAAGTAGCTCAAGAGAGTCGTACTGTTTGACCAGTCTCAAGGTGTATTTATCTTTAATGAAAATGGATACACATCCTCCTTTGGTTGTTTCACTCTCAGTTTGTGGTCTGAATGTATAGAAGGCATTGTAGCCCTGCATGACCAGGGTGCTTTCCTCACCTTTGGACCATGTCTCAGTTAAGTGCACAGACATCAGCATCTTCCAAAGTGTGGAGCATTTCCAGGGAGTGCAGTTTCTTGTTTAGACTCCTAGCATTAAGCAGTAGTACCTTGAGTTTATCTATAGTGAATTTTGTATTGTTGGGAGGTTGGTTATTTTGACACTGCTTAAAAGGCACAATAGAGGTGGCTAGTGCCTCTGCCAGTATCCAAAAGCGTAGAGAAGACTAGTGCAAACGATCTCTGGCATAATTACCCCACTCATTACTTAAATGTTTTTGCAAACAACACTGTAGTTGCTAGGATTACATGGGTAAGGAGCTATTTTTCCCATTATGCCATGGCTGTCTATGCACATAACATTTTCCTACATGATCCCAGCTCCATGCTTCAAGTGCATTCTGTTGACAAAATGCTAATTGCTGAACATTTTAGAAGTAAACAATAAATGATTCTATCACTGCAAAACTATACAACAAGCTTTGTGCAACAAGGAAAGCAGTTCTTTTCTTGGCCAAAAAATATTCACTGATCTTTGGTAACCCAGCAACATTCTAAGCTTGCAGTAAACATAGGTATAAACAGCTGCAGTGGGGAAACGCAAACTAAGCCAGTACCTCTCATCAATAACTTTTCTGGAATGAGAAAGTTTACTTATTCCATCCTTAGGGCAAAAAGAATAGTTAAGAATTTTTTTTTTTTTACTGCGGTGGTGGTGCTGCGGTATTGTTGTTGCCTCACAGTAAGACGCTGTCCGGTTCGATTCTCAGCTAGAGCGTCTTCTGTGTGGAGACATACGTGAATGGGCGTACTTTCGTTGAAAGTTGTGCATCAGGGCTGGTAACTAGGCACGTAAAAATCAACTACCAATCATTAGCGGACCAGAGTTCTGTTGTGGCGACCCCTAACTGGGAAAAGCCGAAAGTCGCAACAACTGCTGAGATGCCTATAAACAGCAAAGTTGTTTTTTTTTTTTTTTTTAATTATTTTAACAACCTGATGGGAAATAATTATTTTTGCTCACTTCTGATCAACGTTTGTATAGCTATTATTGTAAGATGCAGTATGTTGCTGCTAGCTATTATTGTAAGATGCAGTATGTTGCTGCTAGCTATTATTCTAAGATGCAGTATGTTGCTGCTGTAGTTAGTATTGCTGCCTCATAGCTCTTGGTTTTCCTGTACAGTTCCTGGATGGAATGCCCTCTTCACAGATTCTGCATGTCCACTCTGTGTTGGATTGGATTTTTACCAGATACTTCGGATTGCTCTTACATCCTGAAGTATACCATTAGGCTGATTTTCATTTCTCTACCTGCCAATAATGACTTTTCATGTTATGGACTCTTATTCCATCCAGGGTTGTTTCTCTGCCTTATGCTTATTGCTCACTAGTATAAGTTGTGTCTTTCCAACAACCCTGTAGGATAAAGAAGGCATTAGTGGTATATCAGTGAATTACTGATAATGCCAAACCTGCAGAAATATTTTTACAGTTTTTTTTTCATGTAATATTTCTACCTTCCAGTACTTCAGATGTGTAACCATTGCTCACTTGAGGTTAATCTGTTTCCTAAATTTGAATTATAAGCATAAATAATAGTAATTTTTTTTTACACTTATTTGTTTAAAATGGGCCCAATTCCAAAAGACTTGCTCTCAGTGTAAGTGATTTGCTTCTGAATATTATGCCAGATAGTTAGTTACACTGAGCAGGTCTTTTGGAATCTGGCCCCTGGCGTAAACTTGTTTCTAGATACTGAACTAACACCAAGAGCAAGTCTTTCGGAATCAGGGCAGGCTTACACTGGACTAAGTCATTTATACTACAACCAAATCTTTTACAATCTAGCCCAATGTGTACTCTGATCCTACTCTACAATTTGTAGAGCAACTGTTTATTGTGGCTTTTGCTAAGCTTATTTGGTAAAACAGTGAACTTTACTGCATTTCATATGCAGCCTGCATTGAAAGACGTTTGTACTCCTTGTGAATCAGTAGTAGGCTTTGGTAGTGTTCCTTTCTTGTGTTTGGCAGTCTGAGACTTGATACTCAGTGCCAGTATTTTTATCAGGCTTATTTCCTTATTCTTCCACTCCCTTCTTCCTTCACTCCCCATGCACAACTCCCTAATACCTACCAAGGTTTTTGGGAAAATACCTTCCTATTGATCCTGGACTTCTCTCCTTCTGTATTTGTCTAGCAGTTACTGTTCTGTTTTCTTCCTAACGTATTCAGACTTTTTGAGAAAAGTTACCATGTATGTGCTTTCTTAAGTTATTGTTCCCACAAGTTGTGCCAGTGTTGTACAATCTACTGCCTCATAACCCCCCCCCCCAATATGGCTGAGGCGAGGATGATGAGTCCTTTGATGAGTCCTCCTACTTCCCATTTCCACTGCAAGGCTAATACCAGAGATGTATTTGTCTTTTACCACATATTTACACAAATCTGGCCTCCTTTACCTTTATCTACCCAACATCACTTGGACCATAGAACAACCACACTTTCTCCCTGTATCTTTTTAAGCAGTCATGCTTTCTGTAACTATTTTTACCTTAGTTGGACAACCCATGTCATTTCACTAGTAAGATCACTTCCTTTTGTTGCAGATTTCCAAAGGACCTAAACTTTACATGTTCATTTCATTGCCACTTCCGGTAATTGGGGGTTTGATTCTTCCGTATTTATTTGAGCAGCTTTATTTTCACATACATACAAATTCTTCCACCAGCTGTTGCTTTCCACTTGGATGAGGTCCACCAGAAACATCCCCTGTGTTTCTGTGCTGTAACTTCTGTGAATGTGCCCAAGTCTCCCTCTCCCAGAATTGCTTCCTTAATCCATTGGCTTGAATTAAATGCAGTAATATAAGTCTGGAAATGGGGGAGCCTCTAACCCTCAACTTCTTGCTTTCAGCCTTTATTTTGCCACTCTGTTCCCTCTTTCAGCCTTCCACCCTTTTCACTGGTTGCACTGAAATATCCTTACCCTCATATCCTCTAGGAACACTGCAGTTCCTGCCCATATGTATTGTGGATGGAGGGGAATAGTCATGTCCCTGATGACATTTACTCCTAGAAATGTACTCACTTATCCCCCTACCTTTTATACTACTTGCCACTTTGGTTTACACATTATTCTAATTACAGTTTATAGTTTGCATGATTGTGGGGCTAATTTCCAGTCCCACATATTTTGGAAGCTCCAACCTTGTATTTTATAGCATTCTTCCTTGCCTTTCCCTGAACCTTCCATTCAGGACTTTGTGTGTCTGTTTGTGTGTGAGAGAGAGAGAGAGAGAGAGAGAGAGAGAGAGAGAGTTACATTTCAGTCCAGAATCAAAGTTGAACTGCTCAAAAGTGGGACAATATGCAGAGTGGCTGTTCATCTCTTCCAGCTAACACAGTACAGTCATCTATGTATAGTCAGAGCTATGCTGACTCATTTCTTCACCTTTCCTTCAACCATAGCTTTTGTCAGACCTCCTTTATAACTGGTATAAACAGGCCTAGGAGTAGTGAATATCTCCCACCTTATGCACCATTTCACTTTTATTGGCTCCCAGACCCTCCCTCCAACTCACTAAAATTTTCAAGGATTGGGTGCTGGCCCACTCCCTTGATACAACTTGTATATCACCATCTGGAACCTCTGTACATTAAAACATCTCACAGGAATTGCAAGCTGGGTCAGGTGGCTTCCTGAGGACAAATTGAGTATGTCTGCTTGCCCATCCAGATCTCTTCAGGATTTCATGATGTCCTTCTGTACTGTATGGATCTCCCGCCTAGGACAGCCCAACGTTCGGCCAGTATACCAAAGCCTTATGATCTTGTTTGCACTGTACATCACACACATGCCCCCCCCCCCCCCCCACACACACACACAGGATGAAGGGCATAAAGGTGATGTATACACAGTTACCCAGAACTTCTTTGCTAACAGTCCTAATGCAATTATCTCTTGTCAATCTGGACGCCTTGTTGCTGTGCTTAATATCTAGCTGTCAGATAAGTATCCTATTGTGGTCATTTTTTCTTTCCTTTGGTCTTGTATTTTATTTTGCTTACCTAGAGTTCATGTCATCCAAGAGGGATAATGTCTGTTTGAGAGACAGATTCCCCATAAGGATCATCACAGACAGGGTCTCTCTTGTTTTGCTGCTTCCCACAACCATAACATTTGTAGTATCTCTAAGGCGTTTGTGCCTAAGACACTCAAAAGCCATTTGTCTTCCCTCGCCATTTGTCTTGAAAACCAGTGGCTTAAACAGTTAACCCAGGGTAGCATGGCAGAATCCATTAACTCCAAGATATTCCCGCTAAGTAAGAAGAAAGTCAAGAAGTCTCAGACAGATTAGTTAGCTGTCCATCCTCTACCAGATGTCCCTCTAGAAGTGAGCAATAGTTCTGTAAGCCGTCCAGTGTCTATATCAGATTCCTGTACCAAGACAAAGACAATGTCTGAGGCCGTCATGGCTCTGTCTTTTTTGTATGTCTTCTGAGGCTTTGCACGTGTCTGCTCCAGATGTTGAGGGGGAACTGCTATTGATCCTCTTGGAGGGTCCTAGAGGCATTCTGCAGATATTGGTCAGAGGGGAGGTTCTGGGTACTCTTATTGAATCGCACCAATGGTCAGAACTTCCTATATGTGTTAGGGTTCACGTCCTTTCCAAGAAAAGACAAAAGACAAAGCATGTTGCAATCCATCCAAGGATCCTCAAAGGGAATGGCAAGAGTTTACTCGGGGCTAATTTTATGCATTGATGGCCCTGAAGCCTCAAAGGGTTTCATTGCCTGCTCCTCTGGACTTCCACCCCTTCTAAATGGCCTAGGGAACGGAATTCCTCAGATGAGAATTCAGAGTCTGATGAGGGGTCCTTGTCCTATTCTTCACAAGATGCCTTCACCTTTTGCTTCTGGTTCTGCTGTGGAGGAGTCTGTTAGCCTTGAGTCATCTTTTGAGGAATTTTTCTTTAGGGACACAATTGGTAGGATGATGGAATACTTTAGGTAAGATTTTTCTCAAGTGTCTGATATTCAGAGAAAATATAAATTGCTTTAAGTGGATACCCCTAAAACCTCTTCAGTTTCTCCAGTTGTGGCTGCCTTGTTAAACACTTTCATTGCTGCTTCTAGCTCCTAAGAAACTAGAAAGGTTCTATAACGTCACTGAGGATTGTCAATTTTTATTTGTGTCCTTATGCTAATTCTGCTGTGGTGTCAGTCTCTTCTGATAAACCTTCCAAGCTCTTGTCCTCTTCCAAACTTTTGCCTACTGATAAGGATAGTAGACCAATGGCGATAATTGGTAAGAAGGTTTACACTGGTTCTGCTTTAGCCTTTAGGGCTATTAATTACCAGACCCACATGACCAGATATGCTCTAGCCTTGATTGCTCAGGCTTGTCAGGTTATTTCTGACCCCACTGATTCTGAAGGCAAATCTTTTGCCTTATCTATTTTAGGTTCTACTTCTCAAGTGGCTTGCCACTCTGTCAAGTGTAGCTCTGATGCTGCTGATGCCTCTTCCAGGGTTGTGGATTATGGGTCTGTCATGGGGTATTATTCTTGATTTTGTCTCCAGCCTTTGCCTGAGGACATTAAGTCCAAGTTGTTTGATGTTCTTTTGGATAATAAGCATCTTTTTGGAATTGCTGCTGCTGACCTGTTTAAGTCTCTTTAAGAGAAAGGCAAAGCCTTGCAGGACATATTTTTGTCTCTCCTATTCCTACGTCCCAGAGGAATTATCTTTCTAGATTTGCTTTTGTCCACAGGCAGCCCCTCCAGCCCTCCCAGGGAAGGAAGGGTCATAGGAGAGCCTTTTAAGGCTTCAGACTTCTGTGGCCCAAAAGCTTTCTTTATCTGATCAGTCTGCTTCTCCTTGATGGACCAGATTCCTTTGCCCCTTAGGCTTTCCCTTTGTCTTCCAAATTGGCTTCTCATCACTTCAGACTTTTGGGTGCTTTCTGTCATCTGTCAGAGTTACTAAATGTTATGGAAGTCTCTCCTTCCTTTTTCAGAGATTCTTCAATCACCTCTACAGCAACTTCCTCATTTCCCAGAGGTCCTAGAATCCCTGGTGAATCTAGGAACCATTCAGTCTGTTCCCCTTTTGCAAGTGGGAAATGTGTTTTATTACAATGTGTTCCTTGAAAGGAAGGCATTTGGAGACCTCTTCTGGATCTCACCCTGCTCAACATCTTTCTCATGGTCCCCTGTTTTTGGATGATTACTCTACAAACCCGGTTTCCTCTTCTACTACCAAAGCTTTTCTGGTGTCTTTGGATCTGAAAGATGCTTTTCTTCCTATCCCTATTCACCCTCTTTTCAGGAAGTTTTTACATTTCTCTGTGTCCCTCTCATTTTCAGTTCTTTGCTTTTTGCTTTGGCCTCTCTACTGCTCCAAGGGTGTTCACAAAAATGCCTAGCTCCTGTGATTGCTTTCTGCAGCCTCCAGGGCATTCAGATGTTTCCTTAGCTACATAACCTGTTGCTTCATACACCTTCTGCCAGTCATCTTTTACAGGATCTGGAGTTCACCATCTCTCTTCTTTTAAAGGCTGGGGTTCGCTGCCAATTTCCAAAAGTCCGTCCTGACTCCCAGTCAGGATCATGTGCATCTGGGATGCAGGATTCAAACAGTGCCAGTGTTCGCCTCTCTTCCACCTCCAAAGGTTTTGTCATTGACAGCCTTCTTTCAGTTTGTTCTTCCTCTGATTGCCATTCCAGCCAGAGAGTTTCTTTAGGCTCTGGGATTCATTGTCTCTTCTATTCTATTCCACTGCTCCTTCTTGCCAGACTGCATATGCGGAAGCTTCAGTAGTACCTCAGGTCAATTTGGCTACAGCATTGCCATCCTTTGGATTTCAGTGTACCTCTTTCCTTGTCTAAAAAAGGGATTTGACTGGTGGAATCAACAGGCCTGCCCTTCCAGCCTCCAGTCCCCTCTGAAAAACTGTTCACCGATGCCTCAGATATGGGGTGGGGGTTTCATGTGGTCACCTGAAAGTTCAGGTTCTCTAGTCCCTCATCAGTAGTCAGATTATAACAACATCAAAGAGATGAGAGCTCTGATTCAGGCACTTCATGGCTTTTCACCCCATGTTCTCTCCAGGTCCTTTGAATGTGTACACCTACAGCACTACAGTAATGTGGTATGTCAACAAGCAAGGATGCACAAAATCTTACCTCCTCTCCAGGATGGCTCTTCAGGCGTGGGATGTGGGTAACAGTTTCCAGTTAACTCTTCAGACAGTGTACATTCCTTCAGAGCACAATCTAGTGGTAGGCTGTTTGAGCAGGTCCTAGACACAAGCTTATGAATGAATGCTTTACAGAGACGTGCTTCTGGACATTGTCCATCAATAGGGTATTCCTCAAGTTTTCGCTTCCCTTATGAATAGGCAGCTCCCTTTCTTCTGTTCCAAAGTGCCATGCCATTTGACATGGAAGACAAATTCCCTTTCTTTTTTTTGGAAGAGGATGTGTCTTTATGCTTTCCCTCCTCTTCCTCTACTTCCTAGAGTCCTGCAGAAGATCCAGCTAGACTCCCCAAAAATCTTGCTAGTGACTCCTTTTTGGCCAAGACATCACTGGTCCCTCCTCTTAATGCATCTGGCCAGGGGCAATCACCACAAGTTACCTCACTGGTTGGACCTCCTCACACAAGACAAAGGACTCTCATCCATCCTCACTTGCCCACTGTTTAAATGACACTGTGGGTAACAGTGTTTTGATCCCTTTTAGACACCTCTTTTCTGAGGTCATGCTCAGGGTTTTACAGGAGACAAGGAAACCCACAACCAGAAAATCTTCTTTGTCCAATTGGAAAAGATTTTCTGTCTGGCGCTATGCTCGTAACCAGGACCCTTTTTCAGTGATGGCCCCTTTAGTCCTCTCCTGTTTGTGAGAGTTGCTTCAGTCTGGCTTGGTCTGTTCTTCTGTGAAGGTCCATTTGTCTGCCTTTTCTGCTTGTCTGTTCTTGAATCCTCTCTTGGCTTTTCGTTTTGAGGTCAAACAGTTTCTTAAAGGCATTCTGCATCTTGGGCATCCAAGGAAACCTTTTCCTCCTCCTTAGGACCTTAATTTTGTTTTGGAAAAATTGATTCATGCCCCCTTTAAGCCTGCAAATTCTGCTTCTTTGCAATATTTTACTTGGCAGACTGTCTTTTTGCTGGCTTATGCATCTGCTCGGAGGGTTTCTGAGCTTCAGGCCATTATGGCCATCCCTCCTTTTTTGTTTTTTTGACAGGGATAAGTTAGTTGTCCTTGAATCAGTCAGTGCAACTCCCTTCCCTTTTCCCCTTCTCCTCAGTCTGCTAGTGCGAGGGTTTTGCATACCTTGGATTTTCACAGACAGCTCAGTTACTATCTGGATAACACTAAGCCCATTCATAAGTCTAACCAGCTTTTTGTTTCTTTTCATTTGAGCACATTGAGTTTGGCTGCTTCTAAGCAAACCATCTTCTCCTGGATATCTAAGGCCATTTCTGTTATTCTTTTCATGGCAAATCTTTGTCTACTTCTGTTATAGCTTAGTCCAGTATTGCTTTTGCCTCTTCTGGTGCTTTCTTCAAGGGGTTGGACACTAATTCCATCCTTGAAGCTGCTACTTGGTCTTCAGTGCATAGCTTTACTAAGCATTATAAGTTGGAATTCATCTCTAGGGCAGAGCAGGTTTTGCTAGAGCATTTTGTATGGGTTTATTAAGTGCTCTTCCCAGCCTTTCATGCCACATTCTGTTTCTTGAGCTTTTTCACTCTCACTACAGTAAATACTGCAACACTGGTACAGAACGACATAGTACAGTTGTGTAAAATCTTACCATAACAGTAGATGTCCTTTTCTTCGCTGTTCCTCCATCCAATCCCCTCTTGCTTGTTCTGGATTGTCTTCTGGCTGAGGGTCTCACTTTTTCTTCTGCATTTTCTCCTTTTAGATGTGCACGGACTCTTGTCCTATAGAGACTGTTCACTACTGGGGCAATTCAGTTCTGGGTAACTGCATCCCTACTTCAGTTTTATTTCCTACATCGTGTCCAGGGAGCATATGTTTGATATGCGGCGCATACAAGTTCATAAGGCTTTGGTGTACTGGCCAAACATTGGGCTGTCCTAGGCAGGCAATCCCTATAGTAAAGAATACTGCAACAGTGAAGAGAAGGATATCTATTGGTATGGTAAGATTTACCCAGCTGTACTTTTTACATAAAGTATGCTACTGTTCACTAGTTGTCGGCTTTTAAGCAGTCCTTCAGAAGGCAACATTGCCCTTGGCTCAATTAAGTTTGGCAGAATCTTGCCTATTATCATGGCCAGAATCTTTACTAGCTTAACATCCATATTTAAAATCAGTAATGGCTGTATACTTAATTGATTCTGATGCATATCCCCTTTCTTTTGGTATGAACAACACAGTTGCTATATTCTTATACCCTGCCACTTATCCAATGTTTCCTATCCTATCATGCCATTCGTAGTGCGCTAGTCAGTGGGCTGACTTCATTTGTAAATTTCCGTGAGGGACCTGTTAAGACCCCCACCTTACCACTGCTCATCATCATCACATCTCCTATTACCCATGCTGTACTCTGTAATCCATTCCTTTGTTGTACAGTTTAAAGGGTTCGATAAAATTCATCAACATTTCAGATTTTTGTAACATTTCTAATGTCTCTTCATCAGAGTTCTTCTGTATTATCCCCTTCCTGTCTTTTCTCCCATTCAGTTTTCTTTCCAGATAATTTCCTGTAATATCTCCTTGAACCTCACCGTAAGTCCTTCCAAATATACTGCCCACTTCTTAGTCTAGTCATATTTCCAATTTCTAGTTCGTTTCACTCTGTTTTCCTTTCTGTCCTGGATATCTTTTTGTCGGTGTTCCATAGCCTTCTTTGAAAAGTCTGAACTTTTTTCAGCATTGTGTCATACTTTTCCTTTCTGCATCTGTATCCCTTTGGCCCAGTTAGCCTACGTGGCACCACTTTCACTTCTCCTGCCAGTTCTGTCCTAGTACTGCTTTCACCTCTGATTATTCTGACTATTCTGGAAATTTTTTCTGAAGCTGAAGCTTGTCCTTTCTGTAACTCCCTCTCCACGTGTAGCTCACCCAATTCCAGCCTAATTTTAGGATTCTTCCTAGCATTTCTTTGAGCAATTTAAAATCTTATAAAATTGTGGCATTAGCCAGTATTATGTTTCAGAATTGGTTCTTGCAATTAAATCCGATTTAACCTGGCATGGTGTTAAAAGGATTAATAAAACGGTTTGTGGGTTGTTAGATAATGTCTAGTGATACCGATGGCAGTCATGTTCATAAATTCATTTAAAAGGGATTTATTATCACCAGAATGTCATTACTATTATTAAAGGTATGCATTCCTTTTCCCTCCCTTAGAAGTACAGGCCTATCTACTTGACTAGTATCCTCTATAAAGTTATAGAGACAAAGATATTGAGTGCGTTGCCTTGCTCAGTGATCATGATTTGTCAGAGGACGACTGCGCATTTGTTTTTTCTTCCTGAGCAGGTTACATCAGTTTTCGATAAAGACATCCTAGTTTGATATGGGCAAAATGTTTGATACTGTTAAAAATTTTAGTGTTATTGACAGCTTATATAACTCTGGAATTAATAGTACATTTATACAGTGGCTCAACACTGGCTGAGGATAGAACATAGAGGATGACAATTTTTATATCTTGTCTGATGCAGAATGTACTAAATATGGATTATCACAGGAACCACTCTTTTATATCATCCTTTGTGGCCCGATCTTGACACATTCAAGGCCAACCAGAGGTGTGTGGTTATCATTTGCTGATGTCTGTAAGGTAGAATATGTGACTTGTTACAAGCACAGGACTGTATTCCAGAGTTGTAGCAATCTGATATCCTTGTGTAGAGGTAAGGCTTTAGCATTAGCAACTGCTTCTTTTCAGATTTTGGTAAGAAATTTTAAAATTCTGACTGTACTTTTATAGATTCATAGGTTCATAGAAGGTTACTATGCTAATAGCCCTAGAGTTCATGCAAGCCTAGCCATATTTATCCTGAGCTGCTCCAATTGTCAGTTGTTTGGTGAGTGAAGTTCACAGATGTAAGGGTCTATGATAGTTAATAACAACTTTCTCTGTCCATGAGGGACATGGGTATCACCCCAGCAGTGAATCAATGGACACCCATCCATTGATCTAAGTTGTATTTAAAAAGGGTCAAGGGGGGGGGTTGTTTCATGTGGAATTGGAAGCTAGATCCAGAAAAGTGGCAGCCTCTGGGAGATGTGCATCTCTCTCCAAAATGACCTGTTTACATCAGAGGCCAGGTTATGATCCCTGGAGTGAGTGATCCTCGTTCAGTTTGATTTACTATTGTGTAGCATTTCCATCAGGGGTGAGTCAGAGACTGCCCTGAAAGCCAGGCACAGGTCACCCCTTAGCAACCTGTAGGAGACAGAATAACATGACAAGGCTTTCAGTCTTTCTGCATAAGACTTGTTTTGTGTACCCTGTAATTTCTTGGTGAGAAACCTCTGTGGTCTTTCCAATAGTTGCAGGTGTCTGGTAAGGTACATGCAAAAGGGAGTAATGTATTTAGTTATTGGGCTGATGAGAGCAGAGTATAATGGAATTATAATGTCCTTAGATCTAGATGTGATGCCTTTACTTATATGATGTGCCACAAAGAAGGATTTCCTTACTGCTGTGGATACTTGGTTGTCAGAGTTCAGGTTGCTATCAACCTGAGTACCAAGATCACTTACCACTGGGTATACACTTAGGCGGGTGCTGTCTATGATGTAATTAGCAGGCATGTCAGCTTTCCCAAAGGGAATTATAATGCATTTTTTGGAATTAACTTTAATCTGTGGCTTTGGCACCAATCATTTGTCTGTGGTAACCTTGTCTGCAGTATACTAACATCACTGGGGGACACAATGATTGCTCATATTGTCCTATTGTCAACGAACTTGGTCAGCCACTTGCCTTACAAGTTTGCCTGGACTTCTGAGAAATAAATTCCAAACAGTAAGGGTCCCAGCACAGAACCCTGTAGTATGCCACTGGAGATTGGTCTTTTTCTAAAGGTGAAGTCACCCACTTTGGCACTGTGTGTCCTGTTAGTGAGCCAATTGGATACCCATCTGGTAATGTAGGGGTTAATTCCCAATTGGAAGAATTTCTCTGTAATACCTGAGTGGGGGATAGTGTATAATGCCTTGGGTAAGTCATGATAGGCAGTATGCACTATCTTTCCCTCGTCCAGGTCATTGGTGACTTTCTTGAAGAAGTTAACTATGTTTAACAGGCATGATCTACCTTTAACAAATCTGAATTGGGTTGGGTCCAGAGTTTGGAGATTACCTATGTCCTTGTTAATAAGGTCCAAAATGATTCTTTCCATGGTCTTGCAGATGAGGCTAGTCAAGCTTATGGGCCTGTAATTCCCAGGGTCGGTTGATGGTCTCCCTTTGTGCTGAGGGATTACTGCTGCTGTCCTCCATTCCGCCAGAACATAGCCAGTTCGCAGGGTGCAGTTAAACAGGGATCTAAGTGGGTCTGCTAGGTCATGTTTTAAGTTTAGAAGGGAACCTGGGATGTTGTCTGGTCCCATTGATGCAGTGTTTGTGGCCTTGGAGAGCACCAGGATGACCTGCCAGGTATACTTTGGGGATTATTGGAGGGTGAAGTTTTCTCCAACTCTGTCACCTAGCAGGTTGGCTATTACCTCTGATTGAGTATTGGTGGTAGCATCCACAACCAGTTTAGCATATAGCTGGGTATCCCCTTTTAGATTTTGATGTAGTTAATGAATGCTTTCTAATTGTCCTTGGTTAGGGAGGCTGTTTTTGTTTCATAATTAGCTGTGAAGGACTTCACAAGATCTCTAATTTGTTTGTTTAAGCTAGAGAGATTTCTTCTTCTGCTGAGCCAGTTCCCTCTTATTCTTGAGCATTAGTTTCTTACTTTTGTTGTATAGCCTGTTTATACCAGGAGTCCACCAGGTTGGCTTGTTTTTTCGGAAAGTCCTGGTTTTAATCTGGTCAGGTACAGCCGGTTTCTATACAGCTGCTTAAGTGGTTATACACTGCATTGGTTTACACGTTTGCATAGGAGTCCATGTTATCTGGGTTCAAGGGGGCTTTTAAACAACGTATACCATCACTTAGTAGGAGGTAGTTTGTCTTTGAAAAATTCTTAAGCATTTTTGAGCTTGGAGGGGTATGTGGCCTTATAATTACATTGAACAAGACTGAATTATGGTCTGATCTTACCAGGGAGGCCATCACACAGAGAGGGGTGCAGTGCTCTCCCATGGTAGTGAGTGCTATGTTCAGCATCTTTGAGCCTCTTGTGGGTGTGCTGACTAGTTGTTCCAGATCATGTCCTTTGACACAGTCCAAGAACTTCTGAGTCAGCATGTTTGTGGTCATGTATGTTTCCCAGTCAATGGTAGGATAATTAAAATCACCCATGAGTAAGGTGCTGGGCTGTATGGCAAGTGACTCCAGTAAGTCCAGGAATGTGGTATGCTTTTCCTGTATAATGATGGAGGACCTGTAGCTAGCTGTGATGTGGTATTGGGCCTTGCCTAGCATTAAGCAGCAGCACCTTGAGTTTATATAGGGAGGATTTTTTTATGTTGGGTGGTTGGTTATTTTGACACTGTCTAAAAAAGGCACACTGGGTGTGGCGTATGCCTTTGCCAGTAGCTGAAAGCCTAGAGAAGACAGCTGCAGAACTTCTCTGGCAAAACAGCTTGGCTTGTCAACCATGTCTTCCCACTCTGACAGATACTGGATCCTCTTGGACTGACACCAGAAGCTAAGCCAATTGTTGGTCAGTCATTTTTTGTTTGTATTGTGGCATCATCCTTGGAGGAGGTAGAATGCTGCTTAAAACTAGGCTTATACCTGCCTGTGAGACGTAATCTGAAAGCTCAGTCATGTCTCTCTTCATATAGTACAGTGAAGTATGTCTCAAGTTATTCACCCCATATAGACTATGATGGAGTCATACCAGTACTTGTTGAGTGACTTTGACGGATCCTGGCACCTGACAGGCAGCTAACCATAATGTGCTCCTTATCCAGACTGGTGAGGTGGACATCCGTATGTCTCATAATGGAGTCACCTATGACCAATACATTAAGTTTTGTGGTATTACGTCTTATGGGCTTATTTGTTGAGACACTGGTATGTGTCTTATGTGTTGTGGTTGTTTTTTTTGCATTGCTATATAAGTGGTTTCCATTTGGGAGGACTCTGGTCTTTTGGTAAGTTACTAGTGAGTACCTCTGCATTTGTGGGTTTATATGTCATGTCCTTACTTAGTGTGGGAAATGTGTGTGTGTGTGCTGACAACCTGTTTGGCATTCGATCTGTCTGTGTGTGAGAGTTTTGCCTTTAATTTCATAGTGTAACTACATCTGTCACGTAAAAGTATTTGTTGGTTTCATTATACATGAAACAATTACTACATTGCCTCAGGATGCCCATGACTATCAGACTGGTGAGAGAGATGATGGGAAACTACCTGTCCTTGATAGCAGGCTCTTATTGTATGTTTTATTAGGGAAGTGAATGGGTTAATTTGACAGGACTGTGCTGGTAGCACTGAGACTATAAGAGGGCTCTATACTTTGTGTAGGCTAAGGTTGATCAATAAGGCAGCACTGCTCAGTTGCTCCTAGAGCAGCAGAAAAGCTTAGAAGGGTTTAACTGACAGCTGTTTATGGAAAAACTGAGCTTCTAGGCTTTTATGTCTATAAAAGGCAATGCTAACTTTCTCTGAGTGAAGAGCAGCACCACACAACCACAAGGCTTAAATATGAGCAAAGGAAAACAAGTTTTAAGCTAACTACTGATCTGGAAAGCACACAATAAGCCTTTCACCAGCATTCCCCAAGTCAGACAGATTAGATCAGCATACTTTTGCCACAAGAGTGCAGAAAATATCTTAAAATGGCTGGTTTGGAGCCCAAGTGTAACAAGACCATGCAAACTTCCTACAGCAGCCCTATAGCAATCTAATGCTGTGCAGTTGACTACTTAAAGCAGTAGTAGAGAGTACATTTTTTGCTATAAAGTGCAAAAATAACAGAAAATAGCTTAAGAAACTGCTAAAGTACAGTCACAGTATAGTGTGAAAATACACATATTTTTGTCTTTTCAGTAGTGGATTGCTCCAGGTGAAAGCAGATTTTCAGCAATCAGTAGCAAAGTTGCCAAACAATGAGCAGCTCTGAGTGCCTATGCCAAAGCCCACAGAAACACAAGGCTTAAATACAAGCAAAGAGAAACAAGTTTTAAGCTACCTACTAGTCAGGAAAGCACACAGTAAGCCTTCTACCAGCAGTCCCCAACTTAGACAAGTTATATCAGGGCACATCTGCCACAAGGGTATCCAAAGTGTTAACAAGACCACACAAACTACGTACAACAGCCCTACAACTAACGGATACCATGTAATACAGTGCAATTAACTACTTAAAGCAGAAGCCTTTACAGTTTTTTTTTAAACTGCTGAAATACAATCACGGTATACAAGAGAAATGCAAAAAAAATAAATACTTAAGAGCCCTTTTGTGTGTTTCCCAGCTCAGATAGTCCAGGTAAACACCTACTGCCACTACATGAATAATCCCAGTCCTCCTAATGTAAAAGCACAGTATAGGAGTGTCCAGAGTGAAGTGCTACCACAAACAAACTTAAAAGATATGAAATGCTACCACAAACAAATTTAAAGATACAAATAAGAGTAGTGTACTTTAAATATCTTATAAAAATGTGATCATTCAATAGACATGCATCTGGAGCCTTCTCCCCGGGCCTCCACTGAAAATTGGCTTTTTTTTCTGAGTTGGACTTTCCCGGTAAACAAATGTTAAATAAATAAAATAAAGGTACTTTGCTTTATATAAATGAGCCAAGACCCACTCAATTGTACAGAATTTATAAAGGCACTAAGATTAATAAGCCCTCCAACCAGTAAATTTACATGCAGAAATCTCAAGTGTTTCCCCAGCCTAAACAGATCGGACTACCTCCCAGTTATACTAGACAGAAAATCCACTGACCTCTTGATGTAGAAACAAGTGCTTGCTAGAGTGTAAAAGTACACTACTTTATCCAACAGCTAGTTAGATAATGAATTCAGAGCAAGTAAATCAGTAGAACAGATAATGAGAGGCAAAATGCACTTTTTCAATATAAGAACAAGGTAAGGCAAATAAATAATTCAGTACATCAACAGCAGTATAGATAGGGAAGAACTTAAGATGAATTTACAGTAGGGATGGGCAGCTTAAAATCACCAGGTTTAAAAAGCAGATCAAGAAAGGGGACAGTGGATGGGAAAAACTAGCAGGGAATCACCAGCAGTGCTTTAGTTTATGCAGGCTTGAAACCTTTTCAGCAAAGGACAAAGGCCCAGAAATTCACTATGTATTTAAGTATTACTCAAGACAATTAACCAATGGGAAAACATGTGAAACGTGCAACCTAGATAATTAGTACAAGATCTGAGGTAATCACTTTATTCTGCAGCTTTTAGTTGACACCATACTAGCAAACTGTACAGCTTGAAGAAGTACATTATTATACTAACAAGTAAAACAAACGTTTGCATTAGGAGATAGTAAGCTTAGATAATGCCAAGCTTAGATAATGTATGCTATAAGTGCAAGTAACATTTGTCTTCCTTCTTTCTTCTTAATGATTTCTCCTTCTGTCCCACCTCTTTTAGATTCCTTTTTTGGATTGCTTTTCATCACCTAGTATGGTTGTCCATTCTACAGGTCCACAGCCATGTCCATGTCACTTATTTATGAAATAATTGTTTCCTGCTATCTCCTTCTTGTAAACCCTCTTCCCCTTCTGTCCTTCCTTTTCATAATGAGCCCTTCACATCTCTCTGACATGATCTTGTGCACTGATATCTTGTCCCCCTGTCTTTTCTGATCCTTCCTGTGAAAACAACTCCGGCTGCTGTAGTGTCTAGTCATATCCTTTCCTCTGCATACCATGTGCCTTTCTGGTAACTTTCCTCTAGACTCCTTCATGTTCTTGTCTCTGTATGGCCTCCAGAAATGCACATATTGCTCAGACGTCCTTGCCTGCCCCTGCTAGTAGATTCCAGAAAAGAGAAACACATCTATACCTTTTCCTTTCTTTTTTGCCATCAATGCCACTTAGACTAACTTCTTGCAGTATACTTCACTTCGTTTAGATTTTTGAAAGGTGACCTACAGAGCTTTTAAACATTCTTTACTGTGTTAATGTCTTTGGTTAACATATAAAACGTACTTTAGGAACACTAGAGAGTTTGTACATAATTTTAAAAAGGTACTCGTTAAAACCAAGACGACAGATAGAATTACCTTCCAAAGTGTTCCCTTACTTTAGAATTGTCATCCATTAAGCTTAGAAAGCTCTTCACACTTACACTTTGTCTTCTTCAGTGATTGTATAGGTGCAAGAAGTTAAAATGTATTGATGGCATTTTAAGTTTTTTGGGTGGCCATTAAGCCATACACTTTGGGTCAGAACCTATGAAGATCAAACCCCTGGCTTAGTTTTGCAAACCTAGTGAAAATCAAATTTTCTTTAACTTGTAGATTCTTTTTTTTAGTTTAAAGTGGCCTGCTCTTAAAATGGAGTAAGTAGACATATTATCCTTTTAACTGTTTTTATTTTCTGCTATAATGATGTACCCCTGGACAAACATCAGCTCTCACCCAAAACCCACACAAAACATTTTTCCTGCTTTGTTTCCTATGTTACCAGAACTGATTGTAAACACCCTCAATTTACAAATTAGGTTTATACCTCCCTCATCTAGTAATTTGTAATTATTATATATGTTACCTGACTGTAATTATTGCACATAAGTATATGTACTGCATGCATATATTGTATATACTTATGAGAACTTTTGCTTTAGTACAGCTCTGCAATTATGTGAATTTTGCCATTTTTTTCTTGTATATGTAAATGTTTACACTTTTGTACTGCTCTGTAATTACGTGCATATTGCTAGTTTTCTTATATATGTGAATGTTTACATTTTCAATTATGTGGAGCTTTTCTCCCCGGGCCTCTGCTGAAAAAGGACTTGTGTCCAGTCGGACTTACCCGGTAAACAAATGTAAAATAAATTAAAAATAAAATTTAAAAATAAGGATACCAAACAGTCCTTGACAGTATTTATTTCTTCTTGTGTTATGCTAAGTTCCTGCAGAAGAACATAGTAGCCTTTGTTTCTTTTTATGCATATTGGGGAAGCATCTGGTTTATTATGATACGTCATCAACTATCATTTTCATCTTGGAATTATTGAGTATATTAAGTACTTTCATCGAACATGGCACTGTGCTAGGTTCACAGTAACTGAACCCTGGGTAAGGGAGTAGTCTGTTACTCCAGATTAACAACCTTAGAATACATGTTTAAGGTGTTCTGTCACAGGTTTTTCTAACCTTATGCAGCACAACATGTGGTGTCTCTAGCTACATTAAAGTTAATCATCTTATAAAGATATATGTACGTGTGTGTGTATATATATATATATATATATATATATATATATATATACACACACACACACACACACACACACACACACACACACACAGGTCTACTTCTATATCCCGAAAAGCCACAATACCGAAGACTGGAAGATCGAGGTGAGAAGGATGAAACTCACAATCATGAATCACATAAGTATTCCCAGGGCAAGTAAACTCTTGCCCAACAGGGGGAATTATGCCCTGTCTCTACTGTAGTGCGATCCAGGAGTTGGTATATGTAGTTAGGCGGAGTGTAGGGGACATAGCCCCCCACCTAGGTGGGTTCATAGGTAGGCACTAGGCTATACAAGCCTAGACAAAAAGGTACCCCGGCTTTCGCCACCCAAGAAAATTATTTTCCTGTGCCCCTGTCAAGCAGAACCACAGCAGTGATCCCCAGGGTGAATTTCTTATTACCCATCCAATCATCAAGATTTTTCTTGAAGAGTGCTAATGAGGAGCTCTGTTTGAGATAGATAGGTAGTCTGTTCCAGAGTATGGGAAGTCTCTGGGACAGGAATCTATCCCTCCAGCATGTTCTGTTTATTGTAGTGACAAGGTTTAGGTCCCTAGAGCAAGTAGCTCGGAGGGATTGGGATTTCTTTAAGTGGAGCATGTCTAACAGCTCTGGGTTTGACATAGCTTTGTATGTTAGGCAGAGATCGCCTCTGAGTAGGTGACATGCGACGGAATAAAGCTGGAGTTTTTTGAGTTGGTCTGCATAGGGCATCTGTTTGAGGCCAGTAATCCTCTTTGTGAGGTATTTCTGCGGCATTTCCAGTTGTTGTAGATGTGTTGTGAGGTACATACCAAAAGGGGCGTTGTACTCTATAATGGATCTAATGAGTGATGAGTAGAGGGGAACAATGACCTCTCTTTTTCTGGATGAGAAACCTTTTGTGATGAGGTGTGCCATGTAGAAGGATTTCCTGACCATTGTGGCGATGTGATTATCAAAGGAGAGACTACTGTCCACCTGTGTCCCAAGGTCTCTTATCACACTTTTGGTGTTAAGTAGACTACCGCCTATGTAGTAGTTCATGGGTACAGAGTTTTTACCAAAGGGGATGACAATGCACTTTTTGGCATTGAGCTTGAGACCATGGCTTTGACACCAGGCATCTGTCTCAGTGAGGCCCTTTTGTAGGATGTCCACATTGTTAGGAGTTTCGATTATAGCTCCTAGTTTGCAGTCATCTGTGAATTTAATTAACCAAAGACCTTCTGTGTTACCCTGTACTTCAGAGAAGTAAATACCAAACAGGAGAGGACCCAGGACTGAACCCTGTGGTACTCCACTTGTCACTGGTCTGAAGTCTGATTTGGAGTCTGCTACATTCACAGTGTGGGTTCTTTCAGTAAGCCTGTTGGCAACCCATCTTGTGACATAAGGATTTTTACCTAGTTTAGTGAGTTTATCTATAATTCCAGAGTGAGGGATGGTGTTGAACACCTTGGCGAGATCTAGATAGGCAGTGCTGAACCACCTTACCCTCATCTGTGGCTTTGGTGACTGCTTCAAAGAAGTCTGTCAGATTTAGGAGACATGATCACCCGAACTGTGTGAGGTCCAGAGTTTGGAGCTCTCCACAATGTCTTTGTTTATGAGTTCCATGATGATACGTTCCATGGCCTTGCAGACCAGGCTCGTCAGGCTAATGGCGCGGTAGTTCCTGGGGTCTGTTGTGGCCCCCCCTTTGTGGAGTGGGATAACTGTCACAGTGCACCATTCAGTGGGCACATAGCCTGAGTTGAGGCTGTGATTGAACATGGTACTTAGGTGGGGTGCCAGTTCTTTCTGTAGTTCATGTAGAAGGCAGCCTGGGATGTTGTCAGGTCCCATGGATGCTGTGTTCTTGGCTTTGGGGAGAGAGGTTTTTACCTGTGCAGCCGTGATTACTTGAACTTTGCATTCTTCCGGTATAAAGATGGGCCCTTTAGGGGGTGAGAGGGGGGTAAAGTTAGCACTGAACCTGTCTGCCGGGATGTTGGCAATATCAGTTGGTTCTGTATATTTAGTGTCATTGTGCTGTAACTCAGAGCAGATCTGAGTGTTGCCATTGAGATTCTTGACAAAGCTATAGAATGCTTTGTTTGGGTTTTAGGTGGTGTGCTGTGATTTACTGTTGTTTTCGGCAAGTATTCACTTGCCTTGGGAGTACTTATGCGATTTGTGATTGTGAGTTTCGTCCTCCTTGCCTCGTTCTTCTGGTCTTCTGTATTCTGGCTTTTCAGGATATAGATGTACACACACACACACACACACACACACACACACACACACACACACACGCATATCTTTACATGACATCACCAAAAAGATATTTCAACTTCATTCTCAGTGATGTCAGTATAGGATGTACGTGCAAGTGTGCCCATAGACTATGTTTGTTTGTGTCTTTCGGCTTTTCCCGGTTAGGGGTCGCCACAGCTAGTGATGGGCAGTAGAGTTTTACATGCTGGCTTGCCGGGCCTAACGCACAACCTTCAACGAAGGAACGCCCGTTCACGCATGTCGTCACACAGAAGACGCTCTGAGAATCGAACGGGCAACGTCTAACTGTGAGGCGACAACGATAATGGGCACAATACAATGTATGCACAGGTCCCTATCCATTGAAATAAATGGATACACTTCAAGGAATCCCTCAATTGACATCAGCACGGGATTCATTAAAATTATATGGGTCTACTTTTAATAAAAAGTTTTATGCTTTTAATTAAGAAATCACACACACAATTTTGGTAAAATGTTGTGTAAAGTACAAGCACTTTAGTTAACAATTGATGCAATGTATAGTAAATGAAAAACTGAATGCTTCAAGAATAATGGAATGTCAGGGGTGCATAAAAACTTTTTCCAGTTTTGCTACAGTCAGCATTGTGCCGCATAAATAATTTTTGCTTTGGTTCATACCTCTCAACTCTACAGATTTTTGCCTCATATTTTTGGTCTGTTTCTCATAACATTGTGGTTTTCTGGCATATCATTGGCAAATTATTGCAGTCAGAAAATGACAGACATTTGAGTTTCAGACGTCATACCCTTCAGAAAATTCATGCTAATGCAAAACATGTTATTCTATTAATTTTCTAAGTTTCTAAGAACAGTGTTTAAAAAAAATGTCCCTAATTTGTCCCCCCATTATTGATAATTTTGACAGATTTCTTGATCTAAGTGGTTGGGAGGTATGCTTTGGTTTGAAACACATTGTTTGTGTATTTAGTATTACAACATGAATTGTTTCAATTTGTATTCTTTTAAGTGCAGTGACATTTGACACATTTATTGAACTACATGCACTGGAATACCTCTGAGAATAGCTCAGTTCCAGGAGATCCAAATACAGTACCATGTAAATACTGTGAATTATTTCTGTTAGTTTCCCCCTTCAGACAGACAGTCAGTCAATAATTAAGATGATTGGTAGAATTCATTTTTAAGATTATAGTCTGTTTCTGTATTGTCTGTTAACACTTCTGCCTTGTACTGAGATGCATCACATTGCTTGGGTTTAGTAAGTTACTTTATGCCTGCCAGGCAGCTTTAAATGGTTCTCCTTTGTATTTTTCCAGGCATTATCTTTAAGACTCGCAGAGAAGGAAGGTGCTACAGTTGTTTTGGCAACTGATCCTGACGCAGACAGGCTGGCAGTTGCTGAACAGCTTGAAGAGTAAGTTCTGTTTAGTAAATATGGATTTAATTAATTTGATTTGCTTTAAGTGGTCTGCTGCATCATTTTTTTCCAGAACAGAGAGAGCAAGCGTACTCCATGGATAACCATCAGAAATCTGAAGTGAACTCTGGACTGTGAAGCTGAGAGACACACACAGTAACCCCTGAAGTGAAAATGAGGCTCATCCTGAGGGTCATTAGGAATTTATAATATGATTTGGTATTAATTGCAGATTGGATGAAGTGGTGATGACTGTACCCAAGGGTGAGAGAGTGGTGATTGGAGCAGATTTCAATTGGATGAAGTGGTGATGACTGTACCCAAGGGTGAGAGAGTGGTGATTGGAGCAGATTTCAATGGGCATGTTGGTGAAGGGAACAGAGGGGATGAGGAAGTGATGGGTAGGTATGGTGTTAAACAAAGGAATGCAGAAGGTCAGATGGTAGTGGATTTTGCGAAAAGGATGGACATGGTTGTGGTGAATACGTATTTTAACAAGAGGGAGGAGCATAGGGTGACATACAGGAGTGGAGGAAGATGCACACAGGTGGATTATATCCTATGTAGGAGGGCCAGTTTGAAGGAGATTGGCGACTGTAAAGTGACTGGGGAAAGTGTAGTTAGGCAGCATAGGATGGTGGTTTGTAAAATGACGTTGGTGATCAAGAAGAGGAGGAGGAGTTTGAGGGCAGCACCAAGGATCAAATGGTGGAAATTAAAAAAGGGTAATTGTGAGGTGAAGTTCAGGGATGAGTTAAGACAGGCACTGTGTGGCAGTGAAGAGTTACCAAATAGCTGGGTAACTACAGCAGAGCTAGTAAGAAAGACGGCTAGAAAGGTGCTTGGTATCACATCTGGACAGAGGAAGGACGACAAGGAGACATGGTGGTGGAATGAGGAAGTACAGGAGAGTATACAGAGAAAGAGGTTGGCAAAGAAAAAGTGGGATTGTCAGAGAGATGAAGAAAGTAGACATGAGTGTAAGGAGATGAGGTGCATGGTAAAGAGAGAGGTGGCAAAGGCTAAGGATAAGGCATATGAAGAGTTGTATGAAAGGTTGGACACTAAGGAGGGAGAAAAGGACCTTTACCGATTGGCTAGACAGAGGGACCGAGCTAGGAAAGATGTGCAGCAGGTAAGGGTGATAAAGGATAATGAGGGAAACATACTCACAAGTGAGGAGAGTGTGTTGAGGAGATGGAAAGAGTACTTTGAGGGGTTGATGAATGAAGAGAATGAGAGGGAGAAAAGGTTGGATGATGTGCAGATAGTGAATCATGAAGTGCTGTGGATTAGCAAGGAGGAAGTAAGGATAGCTATGAAGAGGATGAAGAATGGAAAGGCTGCTGGCCCAGATGACATACCTGTGGAAGCATGGAGGTGTTTAGGTGAAATGGCAGTGGAGTTTTTAACCAGATTGTTTAATGAAATCTTAGAAAGTGAGAGGATGCCTGAGGAATGGAGAAAAAGTGTTTTGTACCGATTTTTAAGAATAAGGGTGATGTGCAGAGCTGTAGTAACTACGGAGGGATTAAACTGATCAGTCACAGCATGAAGTTATGGGAAAGAGTAGTGGAAGCTAGGTTAAGAAGGGACGTGATGATTAGTGATCAGCAGTATGGTTTCATGCCAGGAAAGAGCACTACAGATGCGATGTTTGCTCTGAGTGTTGATGGAGAAGTACAGAGAATGTCAGAGGCTGTTGCATTGTGTTTTTGTAGACTTAGAGAAAGCATATGACAGGGTGCCTAGAGAGGAGTTGTGGTATTGTATGAGGAAGTCAGGAGTACCAGAGGAGTATGTAAGAGTGGTACAGGATATGTACGAGGGTCGTGTGACAACGGTGAGGTCTGTTGTGGGAGTGACGGATGCGTTTAAGGTGGAGGTGGGGTTACATCAAGGATCTGCTCTGAGCCCTTTCTTATTTGCAATGGTGATGGACAGGTTGACAGACGAGATCAGACAGGAGTCCCCATGGACTATGATGTCTGCAGATGACATTGTGATCTGTAGTGAGAGTAGGGAACAGGTGGAGAAGACCCTGGAGAGATGGAAATATGCTCCAGAGAGAAGAGGAATGAAGGTCAGCAGGACTAAGACAGAATATATGTGTGTGTGAATGAGAGAGAGGATAGAGGAATGGTGAGGATGCAGGGAGTAGAGCTGGCGAAGGTGGATGAGTTTAAATACTTGGGGTCAATAGTTCTGAGTAACGGTGAGTGTGGAAGAGAGGTGAAGAAGAGAGTACAGGCAGGATGGAGTGGGTGGAGAAGAGTGTCAGGAGTGATTTGTGACAGACGAGTACCTCTAAGAGTGAAAGGGAAGGTCTACAAGAGGGTAGTGAGACCAGCTATGTTATATGGGTTGGAGACAGTAGCACTGACAAAAAGGCAGGAGTTTGAGCTGGATGTGGCAGAGTTAAAGATGAGATTTGCACTGGGTGTGACGAGGGTGGACAGGATTAGGAATAAGTATATCAGAGGGTCAGCCCAGGTTGGAAGGTTTGGAGACAAAGCCAGAGAGGCAAGATTACGTTGGTTTGGACATGTGCTGAGGAGGGATGCTGAGTATATTGGGAAAAAGATGCTAAGGATGAAGCTACCAGGTAACAGGAAAAGAGAAAGGCCTAAGATAAGGTTTATGGATGTGGTGAGAGAGGACATGCAGGTGGTTGGTGTGACAGAACAAGATGCAGAGGACAGGAATAAATGGAAACAGGTGATCCGCTGTGGCGACCCCTAACGGGAACAGCCAAAAGAAGATGATGATAATGATTAATTGCAGACAAACAGTAGTTTCCCTGGTCTGATTTCCTTCAGCATTTGGACATCTTCAGGAGTTCTGCAGACAAAGTCAGATGATATAGTCATTAAAGGAAATCAGACTATAAAAGAGTACATCGTATTTTCTGCTCCTAACTTTTCTTCCACTTGAAGTATGTATTCAGTTATCTTCATTTTACTAGTTTGTCATGTTTTTAGGCTTTAGATTTAGCAATGTTAAGTGAAAGGTTGCGTTTATCTGTTGTAGAATCGTGATCATAGAAAATACAAGGTACTGGGTCCAGCAGCTGTTTACATGTGCCAGTACCCACCTATAGACCTTACCTACTTTATCAAGGAGCAACAGGGCAGTCATATAAGGGGTGTATTTTTGAGTACCCATCCAGTTGTTTAACTCCTTTTTTGAAGGAAGTAAGTGTGTTGTGTTGCCTATGTTAAGTTGGAGGTGTGTTTGGAAGAAAGGGGAAGTGTTGTGTGACAGTTCTGTCTCTCCATCATGTTTTGTTTAGTTTTTTGTTTATCCTTTTGTTGACTGGGTTAGTCGTAATAGCCTGTTTTCAAGGGAGACCTGAGGTGCCATTTATACTAATAGGGGAAAATTTGGCCAGGACATCGAGGTACTCTTTCCAATAGGAGCTGTGGGATCTTTTACATTTGCCTGCACTACCACCAACTCAGGCAAATGGGGCCTTGGTTTAATATATCATCCAAAGAAAAACTTATTCAGGAGTGCAAACATCCCCCCTTTGCTGCTCTGCAGTGTCAGCAATCCATCTGCCTAGTGTGGAAATAGAACCCAAAGCCTTCTGAATCAAAGGTAAATGTACTACCTCTTGTGCCACTGTTATTTGTTGAAGCAAGTGTAGATCCCAGATTCTAGAGTAAGTAAGACTGTTTGTAAGGATAAGAGTTCTTGGAGTACTGGTTCCATTAGGGTCCAAAGGCAAGACACCACTTGTCCGTGAGGAGTCTGTTGGACACTGAAAAAAGGACAGTGCTTCCAACCTCTCCTGGTAGCTATTGTCTTTTAAGGCTATGACTTTTTTTTTTTTATCTAGGAAGCTCTAGGGTCTTTCCATTTGTTTGACATGCCTTGCAAGATGCATCCCAAAAAGAGCATTGTAATCAGTAATAGGTCTGATCAGTGTGAAATATGAGGGTTATGTACTTCCAAGGATCTAAATTAAGTATCCATTATGAAAGCCAGAAAATAGACTGGTGGAAAACTGAATGCATACCTATGGAATACTCAGGGAAGATCATTTATATATAATTTCTGTCTGCATCTATACCTACCTATCTGTCTGTAGATAGAGATTGATGTATGGGTATATAGTTAAATATATGAAAGTGCGTATGCATTTATTTATTGATTTATAATTTTTAGGTGACTTTTCCTCCCTTAATTTATATACAGTAATATCAGTTAAGAGTAAAACATGGCTCGCTCAGCTGTGCTCTCAAAGCAGAGCCAAAACAAATGTTAATGCATTCCTGGAGCTGCCTGTTCAAGAAATCTGCCTCAGATGCTGTGTTTCTAGGAAATCAGCATTTGAAATTACCAGGACATTTTCTTGTGGCCAATCAGATGCTTCCACAAGCCTTGGATCTGAAGTGTCCCTTTTGTTTATGTGAGGAGTTTGGTTCTGTTGCTACCAGTGTACTGAATTTAGTAAAACTTTGACCAAGAGAACAAAAAATTTTAGAACACATGAAAAAAATTGCTTTATCACATATTTCTTCTTTTGCTAAGTCTGCTTTTGCTAGTCAGATGTCTTTAGGCAAAGGAAACATTATTTGAAAGAAAGGTATCGGTGCAAGGAATTTTCCTCTCCTGAAACAAAATAAAATCAGGTGCTTTAGAGGACATGCTCTGACATAAGCCCTTGTCAGCTGGGGTCCTGTCTTTCTGAAGAAGAAAGACTTGCAACTACAGCTACTAGACTATATGCAGAAGAATGCCTTTTAAAAGGTTAGGAGACAGAAGGTTGTACTGCAACTGGATGCTCTTGTATTGTTCCTTCCATCAGTATCAGTGGTTGGGTTATCTGCTTTCATGGCAGATCTGAGCCAGCAATTCATCACTCAGAAGCTTCTCCATTTTTCATGGTTCCTGTAATGCACTATGCTCTTCATTGTCTCTCAGATCTCATTTGCTAGTCTAAGCAGAAGAAGGGATCCTCCAGAGCTCATTCTGAAAATATTTAGTTAAGTGATTTTCTTGATATTTTCTGATCTGATGTGTTTTCCATCTGTTCCTCAACTAATGGGGTTGGATCTGACTTTCGGGCACTTTTCAGACTTGGAATTCATACCTCAGGCTCCTGTACTTACCCATAATCCCCTCCAAACCCTACATTACCTCTGATCTCATTTTTGTCACTGTTCAGCATTCAACCATCAAGCTTTGTTGGAATGGAGGAACAAGCTTATGCTATTCTTCCTTCTTCAACTTCTATTTCAGGAGTCTCTCTGTCCACCTAGAAGCCTGTGGACAAATCAAAAGGGGACAAAGGTGAAAAGATCAAAGAAAAAAATAAGGAGCCAAGGAGGCATTCCCCTGACCACTCTCCTTCATTGGCTCTGTTTTGGCTCCGTCTCCTAAACTTTCAAGGGCCTGTTACCTGGCTATCTCCTCAGATCTGTCACACACTCCTCGAGGACTACTTCTCAAAGTGAATCCAGGTTCCCTCCAGAGCTGATAGCTTCCAGGTTACATTTACCTTTTCTGCTAGAGGCTCCTTGTAGTGCTTCCAAACATCTTTCATCTTTATGTTCTTTCAGGTCTACCAGAAGTCTGTCCAAAGGAGATGTGGAGAGAGTGATGAAGAAATTCCTCAGGACCCAAATTCAGTTAGGAGTTCTCACATCTCCATCTCTCATTGGACCAGTGAGCATCAGACCTTCCCAGATTCCCATTGCTGCTCCTACTTCAATTCGTCTCCCAGTTTCAGTGGTGTCCAATGCAAGACTTAAGGGATTCTCCATGTCTGATATGAAGTTGTGGTCTTTGATGACTCTGCCATCTTCTCTGATCCAGCTGGTGCTAGTGATGTCTGAGCCAGAGGAGTCTCAGATCCATAGCTTCAAGTGCCTGATTGGGCTGTAGGGGTTTGACTACAAGAATCTTGGAGCCATATTTTCCCCTCAGAACCTTTGTGTTAGCTCAGTGCTGACTTCTGCTTTGAGACAGGGTCAGGGGAATTCCCTTGGCCACCCTAGTCAGCTGACTTTGGCTCCTACTGGGGTGGTTTTGCAGTCTCTTTTGGCTTTTGCCTTTTAGGCAGTGGAGAGAGCTCTGTCCACATCTGATGACTGGACATCCTTGTTCCTCTCGGATTTTCCCCCTCCATAACTGTCTGTCCTGGGTCCTTGTCCAGATGGAATGGAATGAGCAGGCTAACTGGTCTATACTAGCCTCAAGTCAGTCCTCATCCGCAACTCCGCTCAGACTTCCGCGTCTTAACCAGATCACCCCCCAGTGAAAATTCCTTGAAAGCACAAATGCAAGAAGAGGCATATTGACTCTCCATAGGAGTCACTAACAGAAGACATGAACTTCAGTGAAGTGGAGGGGTCCCCCAGATCACCCCTTGAGGACATCTTATTCAGAGAGAATTCACTACCTACTGAGACAGAAAGGTGTTTGGCCTTCTGAGAAGAAGCCCCTTCTCAGGAGGAGTCAGTGTTGTTTGAGGCTTTTGGCACCGGCTCCACTACTTCCTTTGTGGTCCCTCAGCTTGATGAGATGGTGGATCTGATCTCTCACCTGGTATGGAAAGATCCAGATGTGGCAGAAACCATCCCCAAGAAGTCAGACAAATACCAAGCTGAACTGAGGTAGGCTACCAGCCACAACTCTGAGATGAGATACCAGACAACTAGAGGCTTCTGAGCTTCCAAAAAACATAAGTTGCCTGTGGGGTTTTTTGCTTATATTTACTGCACTTTTTTATTGTGTGCCTCCTACTTTTATACAGTATTTATTTACTGTGCACTAAACTACACTGTTATACTACAATTGCCTGCTACACTGTTCCTGTAAAATAGAATTTTATTGCTGTTTTCACTGTTTAGCAAGCTTTTTTGTTGTTCCCACTGTTTAAGTATTTACTGATATTTTTTCACTGTTTAAAAGCTATCTGTTTTGCTTTCTGGTTTTCCCTCCAAGAAGTATGTAATTAACTGATCTGTTAACTGTTTAAATCATTCTTTAGAGCCTCCTGATTGACTCATGGCTATTTTTCTGCTGTGCTACATATTCTCTAGTGTTTCCCACTGAGACTACGGTAGCTGTAGCATAGTCCAGATCCAGGCCTGCTGCTTTTAAAACTATCTGTAGTGGTTTGTTTGTTCTGAGTTCATTTTCCAGACCACCTTGGAGTGGAAGGGACCTATTTGTACTTTTGTGAGAGAATTTTGTTTGATTGGCACCTGACTGGTCAAGGGAGGCCAGTCTAGGGCTTGGAGTAAGCATCCTCATTTGTCATTTCGAATTTTGTTAAGATTTTTTTTTTCAAGATTTGGCTTCTGGTATGTTGGCCCTGCACCTGAGCAGGTTTCTGCTTGTTTGCTCATTGTGCAGCATGGTGCACTGCCTCACAATTGTGTGCCAAAACCGGACAGTTAAATTCATTAAATTTTCCCTTAAAACCAGGCAGAAATATCCATTCACAGAGCTGCTCTGTGATCATTTCTGAAAAGCCACCCCTAGTGACAACAGTCTTCAACCTAGCATTATGGACAGTTGGACTACCCTTGTTTCTCCTGCCAACCTTGTTGACTTGGTCTTTTGAGGCAGTAAAGCAATTGTTTCGTACACAGACAACCCTCTACTAATAACACAGTCTATTACAGAGTGCAAGAGATGTATTTACACCAAGAATATAGAATCCATGATCTGTCTCGCTTGAAACAGTAACACGGAGAAGGCTGTCAACTCACCAACCACTACATATTCACATAGTACCTCTACTCATAACACACAAATCCACATAGGCGGAGGTTCTCACAAAACAATTACCAAAACACCAGAGACTTCCAAAACACAAGTCTGCTACAACTAACAGTCTCCACAGCACCCATGACACACAGCAACACCAGTGTCTCACCCACCAAGCCTGTAAGGTGTAACACTCAAAAACCAAGTTTTTTTGTCATTGGAGTCTCAATAGTGAGACACATGGATGTCCCACTCACCAGGTTGGACAAGGAGAAAGTCAAGGTCAGCTGCCTGTCCTGTGCCAGGATTCGTCAAATCATGCATGCACTCAGGTGCGTCAGCAGGAAGTACCATTATGACTCTTGTCATAGTTCAAGTTAGTGTGAATGACCTGAGATGTTCCTCACTGGACTATATGAAGAGAGGCATAGTCGAGTTCTCTGAGTATGTGTCCCAGGCAGGTATGTCCCAAGCCTTGAGCAGCATAGTACCCTCACCTAGAATGATGCCACAGGATAAACAAAAAAATGATTGTAGCTATGTTTTTCCTATCTCTCCTTCATTCTTGCTTGGTGGGTGGGTTCAGAGCCAATACTTGGCTCTGAATCGGCCATATCCTAAAGTTCGAGAGCTGCCACTGGCTCGAGGCTAGACCCCATCCCAACATGCTTAGCGAGAGTTATCCAAATCTCGTTTGTCGCTTGAAGCTTCAGGATTGTCTGCAACTGGCTCAGGCTAAGTTGTACTTTTTTTTATTTTATGTCAAGAATCTTGATATTTTCTTAATTGTAGTATTCCTTGTAGTTAGGGGTTGCTAACTGTTTAGGTACTTCCTGTCTATCGGCCTATTTTTTTCTATTTTTGCTGTTTGTTGTTGGGGCTGTCGTTTCCCTCTCTCAGGCCTACTAATCCCCCATGAATCCGTTTTAGTTTGAGGATCCGCTTCTCTCTTTCAGCTCATTTTAGTTAGAGAGCTTCTTCCCCCCTTTCTTTTACCTTCCCCTTTTCAAGGGGAGCTCGCCATTTAAGTTAGAGGCATCTCCCCATCAGAGGGGTTGTCGTTTAACTTAGAGACTCTCCTCCTTCCGTCCCTTGTTTCCCATCTGATTAAAAAAAAAAATACCTAGTCCTTTTGGCTGTTTATTCTTCTGCTACTGTTTTGTGGTAGTTACTCTGTGGTTTATTAGACATGTCCAAGGAGTCAGCAAAAGAATCCAAGCCTTCAGGATTCAAAAAATGTGATTCCTGCACTCAAAAGATGTCATTGACCGATGCCCATACTAGCTGCGTGTACTGCCTGGGAGCCATTCACCTGCGGGACTCTTGTTCCATTTGCCATGGTTTTAGCTCTAGGGTCCTACAGGAGTGGAAAAATAAGTTGATTCTGAGAGGGTTACTGAAAGCGCCCTTTGAGGCATCTATGGAAGGGGATCAGGCAGGCAAATCAGATAGGCCCTCCAAGAAAGCATCTTTGTCGGCTCTGAGCTCAGAACTGTCAAAGGCTCATGACAAGCAAACAAGTTTCTCGGATCCAAAGTCAGTCAGGTCCGACAAGACACCATCTCCTTTGGTTCCTCCATTGTTCTCGGAACCCAACAGGTGCCATAAAAGAAACCGGTCTCCCTCCTTGGAGCCAGTATGCTTTATACCTCTGTCACCTCTGCTGCAGTCTGTGACAGGTAGTCACCGTTTGTCCACCCATTCCTTTCGATCATCCAGGAGCCTCTCGAATGATGATGTGAAGAGGGTGGTGGAGGTTACTTAAGACTCTGGCCTTGGCAAAAAGTTTATCGAGCCCAGCCCATATGGATGTGGAGCTGACTGTCCAACCTACTTTTGTCGTCAATTCCTCTTCCGAATCATTTGAGTTTGGAGCTGGAGTGCATTTAAATCATTGTGGTGGAACCATCGGACCAGAAAACCACTGATCTCTCGGGACTAACGTCTGCTCTGATCTCTTCGATATCACCTACTGTCAAGGTATCTGGGGGCCGAGACTCCCTCTTTGGCTCGGGGGGGGGGGCGGGATTGGACCCTTGTCGGTTCCTACTGTCCCACTTTCGACTTAGGCGCAGGTGAGTTCAGCTCCTACATCAGCCTCGGAGCCATCGTCCTTGGTACGGAGGACATCTCCAGGCTCTTCGGAGCCGAAGACTCTGTCCGGCCGGGATCATGGTGCCTTTGAGGTGATGGAGTGTGCTGTCCTTCAGACTGCTCCACCCTCTGCTTCAGCTGCTCCGTCCCCTTCGGGGCCGGTGTGTACCTCCACACCACCCTTCCATCCAAAGCGTAAGGAACCAGTGCCCCAGAACACCCCTTCAGGTGACCCCCCCCTTCCAAAACCTCCCCAGAGTACCCCTCTGAGGAGGTCCCTCGGAAGAGGACTTGTAAGAGGAAGCATATAGACTCCCCCAGGTCTCTCACTTCAGACACGGATTTGGAGGACTTAGAAGGGTCCCGATGATCCCCCTCAGAGGATGTCTCATTTTTAGACATCCTGGAAATCCTCAGGCAGAGGGTGGCTGGAAATACCTTTCCCCTTCTGAGATGAGTCAGTGTACCAGGAGGCTTTTGGCTCCCGACCCTCCACCTATTGTGTGTTTCCTTCTTTTGACCAGCTACTGGGGGTGGTCATTCGAAAGGTGTGGAGCTCTCCAGAATCTATGGAACCGGTTCCGAGGAGGCCCAATAGATTTATCACAGTGCCAGAGGATAAGCTTTTCCTGTCTAAAGGTGTTCAAGTTGATGCTATGGTGGTTGCGGCAGCCACAAAGAAGGAATTAGCAGAAACTTCTTCTGTCTATCCGCCAAACAGAGAGTCCTGTAGGATGGACAGATAGGAAAGTGTGTGTTTTCATCAGTGGCCTTCACCCTTAGGTCACTGAATTTTGTCCCATTTCACTCGTCTCCAGAGGGATCTCCTCAAAGAGCTGGGAGATGCTCTTCTGGATCCTACAGCTGCGGGGGCTTCAGATAAGACTGGTTCCCAGCTTATGACCTTGTCTTCTATAGTTAACTCCTCCATGCGACTCATCTCTTACGCAGTTGGAGCGAGCAGGGCAGCAGGCACAAGAATTGCCTTATGAAGACATTCCTGGATGCACCATTGGGAGTTTGCGGAGCCCTTCAAGTCCTCCTTTACCAATGCCCCATTTGATGGCTTGTCATTGTTTGGGTTCAAGGTAAAAGAGACTCTTACCAGGTGCGAGCAAGATGGCAAACCTCTCCCTGCTGTGGGAGTATGTTTCTCTGCCCCTACTAGACCTTATCCCAAAGGTCAAAAAGGTGGGAAAATGTGGTTCCGGAAATCCCAGGGAGCTTTGCCTGATGCACGTGGTGATTTTTCCCCCAGGGGCAGAGGGGGAAACAATAATGGGAGACACCACCCTCGAGGCAGAGGGGTCCGCAGAATCAGGGCGGCATAGATGCGTTCTCTGGTAGTCCCTTCCAGCGCTCCTGAAAGGAGGCCCGCCTTTCCAGCTCTGAAGACAGTCAGGGGCAGGTTGTCACTGTACTCAGAAGCCTGGCAAAGTATCACAGAAGACACATGGGTACAGTCAGTAATATCTAGGGGATACAGTAGTCCTTTCTCCATGTCACCTCTTCCCACAAAATGAAAATCAATCCCAGATGTGCCACCAATCTACAGGATCAAGCAGACCTAGAAGTTCAAAGGTTGCTAGAAATGCGAGCCATCCAAGAAGTCCCCGGAGACCAAATTGGATCCGGAACTTACTCAAGGTTCTTTTTAGTTCTAAAGAAAACAGGGGACTGGAGACCCATTTTGGATCTTAGCAGGTTGAACAAGTCTGCCAAGAAAACAAAGTGACACTATAGTCCATTCTTCCCTTTCTGGGAAAGGACAATTGGATGTGCTCCATCGATCTCCAGGATGCGTACTACCACATCAAGATGTACAGGCGATCCAGGAGATAATCTACACTTCCGGCTGGGAGCCAGGCATTATCAGTTCAGAGCTCTGCCCTTTGGTCTCTGTACAGCCCCCAGAGTGTCCACCAAATGCATGGCAGTAGTTACGGCTCACCTGAGGCATCTAGGATTCTGGGTGTTTCCATGTCTAGATGACTGGCTCCTTACTGCCACCACTGAGCATCAACTAATCATAGCAAGGGACACCTCAATTTGTCTCTGCTCAGAGTTGGGTATCACTATCAACTATGCAAAATCTACCTTGTTACCCTGTCAGCATGTTACATTTATAGGGGCAGATCTAAATGCAAAAGACATGACCGCAAAAATTGCCTCAGGAAAGAATGTCAACCATACAACATCAGGTATCAATCTTGATCAGGAGAAAAAAGATTCAAGCAAGATTTGTCCTCAAAGTGCTAGGCTCAATGGCGGCAGCAGTAACACTAGTTCCCTTGGCACACTTCTATATGAGGATATTGCAGTGGCTTCTTTTTGCTCAATGGTCCATGCAGAATCTTCCCATGTCACACGAGATCCACATTACGGAGATATGCAAAAAGGATCTACAGCGGTGGCTTCAGTCTATGCAAGTAGCAATAAGCAGGCCGTTCATCCTTCCCCAACTGGTAGCCACAGTGACCATGGATGCCTCCCAGAATGGGAGGGGGGCATTATCTGGGACAGAGTGTTCAAGGAACTTGGCAGCAACACGAATATCACTTGCACATCAACGTCCTGTAGATGAGAGCGGTACTTCTGGCATTGCAAGCACTTCAGGGCTCTCTACCGACAGGCATGACTGCAATTCAAACAGACAACATGTCTGTAGTGTGGTACATCAACAAGCAAGACAGAACCAGATCTTACCCCTTGTGTTGAGAGGCTCCAAGAGTATGGCAGTGGGCGGTGTCCTCTCAGCATTTTCTGATTGCAGCGCACATCCCGGGAAAATCCAGTGTGATAGCGGACAAGCTAAGCAGGGCAATTCTGATATCACATGAGTGGTCCCTAAAGCAGGAAATTGCAAATCAAATTTTTCGCAAGTGGGGCCAGCCTTGCTGCGACCTTTTTGCCACATCCATGAATACCAAATGCAGCAGCTATTTTGCCCTGGTTCCCCAACCGCGACACTTACCCAGCGATGCACTTGTTCACGATTGGCCCATGGAACTTCTTTATGCCTTTCCCCCATTTCCTCTAATACCCAGAGTTCTTCAGAAAGCAAAATCGCTGGGTTTCAAGCTAATCCTCATTGCACCTTACTGGCCTCATCAGATTTGGTTTCCCTTTCTTTGGCCCCATCACCAGGAGGTGCCTTGGATCCTGGAGCCAGTTCCAGATCTTCTGATGCATCAGTCAGAAAAGCTCCACCCTTCTATTCAGACCCTCAAGCTGACAGCTTGGTTTCTCCAATTCCTGTCTTAGCCAGGCTTCCTGACATTTCCCCTGCAGTACAACATATTTTGATCTGTTCTCACAAATCTACAACTAGAAAGATTTATGCCAGTAAATAAGACGTTCTCTTGTTGGGCAGCCAAAAATCATATTGATCCTTTTACTGCACCCATTTAGAAAATCCTGGAATTCCTGACTGAGACTTTAAACCAAGGGGCAGCTGCAGCTACAGTTTGAGTTCAGCTAGCTGCTATTTCCAATTAGCATGTTGGAGAAATGGGTTCAAACATTATGTCCCACAGATTATGCAAAGCTTTCCTGAAAGTAATATCCTCTTGAGATCCCCAATAAGAGAACCACCTTCTCCTTTGGATCTGAACTTAGTTTTAACTTCCTTGATCCTCCCTCCTTTTGAACCAGCTGTTAGCTGTTCTCTGAAGTTCTTGACTTAGAAAACAATCTTCTTGACTGCCATTACCTCAGCTAGGAGGGTATCAGAGTTACGAGCTCTCTCCATTTGTCCCCCTTATTTAGTTTTTCACAAGACAGAGGTTCTCTCAGAACTAATCCATCCTTCCTACCAAAAGTTTTCTCCGAGTCAAATTTAAATCAATCAGTAGAACTCCCTGATGTTCATCGTGTTTCACTGTTGCAGTCATTACACTTGGGTTATCCTGCTGGCAGGCTACCCGCAGTCGGCCTGAATTCCAAAGTCCTAGTCCAGTGTCGGTTGCTGTCGCCTGTTCCCTGATGTCAGTGCACCAAGGGTATATAAGATGCAGCCGACGCCATTTTCTTCAGTCTTTCTTGCTGCACGGTGCCCAAAGCAAAAGCAGTTCACAAGTGCCGGTCGGCCGACTCCTGAGATTTTCGAAATTGAATTTCAGATCCGAAGTCTTCAATAAAGCTAAGTACCCCGTTGGGGAAACTTTTTCTTGCTCCATACCAATGTCAGTAAAAGTTAACAATTTTATTTCTTGTGGGAAGCAAATACCTCATAAGGATTTTCATTCTTACTGTATTCCTTGCCTAGGCCCTGACCACAACGTTGCTAGTTGTCGGTTTTGTGCTAGATTCAACCAAAGCACTGTTAAGCGTCTGTTCGATTTTGCTTTACATTACTTTGGTCGAAGGTTTAACTATATAATGCCGTCGGAACAACCGACGACCGGAGTTCATAAAAAGCGCAAGGACAAAGAAAAGGACAGGCATCCGAGGTCCAAAACTGATGACGAAGCCTCTTCTAGGCCAGTTGCCAGTTCGCCGGTTCTCAGTGAGGCGCTTTCGCAGCCCTTGACACCTGCTACCTCAGAGCCACAGGCCGCCTCCGACTCCCACGTGGAGACAACTAGGCCTGTGGAAACTCAAGGTATTGGGCCTACGGAAACTATTCCTTCAGATGGGTCCAGAGCCGCTGAGCAGGGTGTTTTCAGACCTACACAGCTTACTATCAAGACCACTTCAGCAGCCAAGGCAAAGTCTAAAACATCTTTAAAGACAAAGAAACAAGTACAGCATTCTCCTGGACAGTCATCCATGCCTAAGAAACAGATGCTTAAAATGGCCGAGGGCCTAATAACTTTGATCAGAGGTTCCCATCCCCCTCCTGATAAAAGGCCTAGGCAAGACACTGACTATGACTCCTCTGACCAGGTTTCTATTTCTTCTGATTCCTCTTCAGAACAGGGATATTCTTTTCCTCCTTATGAGGACTCTGATGCTGAAGAATCTATTTCTTCAGCCTCTCCTCCTGAGGACTACTCTTTTGGGGAAACCCTGCACACCATGAGGGAGCATTTCTATTGGGAGAACCAGAATTATTCAGAATCAAAGAAAAGGCTCAGAGACTTTATTTTATTGCCTCAGCACAGACCTCTTGCTATCCCTCCTGTGCTAGATATTGTTGATGATGTATTTTCTGAATCCAGTTTGTCTCCTGATTCTTTACCCTCTGCACCAGTTAAGCCAGATAGGTACTACAGGGTTCCAGATTCACATAAATGTCTTTATAAAAACCCTGCTGCTGACCCAGAAACAGTTTCTCAGGGTCCCAAAGGGGTCAAGGCTTCCACTGCAAAAAACCCTTTTCCCTCTGATAGGGATTCTAGAGCACTGGACAGATGGGGGAAAAAAGTTTACACCTCTGCTACTTTAGCTGTAAGGGCTTTAAACTCTCAGTTTCACATGCTTAAATATCAACAATACCTAATGTCTCTGCTAAAACAGAAAATGCTGACAAGCTCGGAATGTCCTGAAAACAAGGAAATGCAGGATTTATTGCATGCCGCTGAACAAGTGGGAAAGCATACTTTGCAATGTGGTTTTGATTCACTAGAGGCTTCTTGCAGAGCCGCAGTTACAGTTTCTGTCATTCGAAGGCATGCTTGGTTAAAAGAACAGAGTTTACCTGATTATGTTAAAGCAAAATTATCGGATGCTCCATTACAGCATGATACTTTGTTTGGTGTTAAGGCAGAAGAGGTGTTAAAGAAAGTGAAGGATAAAGCAAAATCAATGCAGACAGTAAAGGATTTCTTACAGGTTCAACCACCCAGATTTAGCAGGAACTGGCCTTCTAAAAATTGGTCCTTTCCAGTGTTAGACAGGCCACAAAGAGGCAGATACAGACGCCCAAGAGGCAGATCTCAACCCCAAGGCTCATACAGACCTAAACAATGGGGTGCTTCAGCCGCCAAAGGCAGAGAAGACAAATCACAACCATATAGGAAACAGTCCCAATGACTTCCCACTACCAATGCCAAGCACTTGCATTTTGGCAGCACCCTTAGGGGGAAAACTAGCACTTTTCTCACAAAAATAGCACATGATCACCCAAAACAAATGGGTACTGAATATTGTTTCTCAGGGTTACAGGTTCCACTTTCACACCCTCCCAAGGGCAAAAGGTATGCCAGACCTGACACACAATCAATGAGCAGAGGCACAAAAGCTAATTTCTGCTCTCATGGACATGAGGGCTATTCAAAACGTACCACAGCAAGAGCAGGGGCAAGGATTTTACTCAAGACTTTTCTTGGTACTCAGAAAGGACAAAGCCTGGAGACCAGTACTGGACTTGTCTACTCTAAATACTTTCCTGGACATTCCAAAATTCAAAATGTTGACACTGCAGCAACTTCTACCCATGCTAGGCAAGAAGGCTTGGCTCATTACTTTGGACCTCAAAGAGGCATACCTGCATGTTCCAATCAGACAATCTTGCAGAAGATACCTCAGATTCATAGCTGGCTCAATGCATTACCAATTCTCTGCACTGCCCTTTGGCTTATCTACTGCGCCCAGGGTCTTCACAAAATGCCTGGCACCAGTAATTGCATTTTGCAGACAAAAGGGAATTCAGATATATCCCTACTTGGATGACTGCCTTATTCAAGCAGAGAGCAAGGACATTCTACTAAAACATCTGGCATTTGTAAAAAGATTACTCATTTGCCTAGGGTACACAGTAAATGAAAAGAAATCAAAACTAGTGCCCTCTCAAGAGATAATATTCCTGGGTGCAAGCTTAAATACAACTGCCCAGATGGCTTATCTCACGCCAGACAAACAAAGGCAGCTGACTCATTACTTCCAAATGATGGCAACAAAGACCCAGCTACCTGCAAGAAAAAATCTGCAGGCTTTGGGCTTCATGGCATCCTGCATCCTGCTAATTCCATATGCAAAACTGCATATGAGGAAGCTACAGTGGTATCTAAAAAGTGTTTGGACTCAACATTGCCACAGCCTGGAAACAATAATTACTCTCATTCCCTGCCTGCAACAAGAGTTTCAATGGTGGACACTGGCCTGTCACCACAACAAGGGACAGCCTTTCACTTTACCCACAGCCAGGGAGACACTAACAACAGATGCATCAGATTATGCCTGGGGGGCACACATGGCAGGAAAATGTATTCAGGGCACGTGGCCCGCAGACCAAATGCATCTTCGTATCAGTCAAAAAGAGATGCTAGCTGTACAGAATGCCCTGACAGCCTTCAAGGATCTACTTCATCCAGGACAACATTTGCTAAAGACGGACAATAGTACAGTCATGTGGTACATAAACAAGCAAGGCGGCACACATTCCTACCCCCTCTGCAGGCAAGCCATGACTTTGTGGAACACAGCATTGACTTATCAAGTACATCTGCAGGCACACTTCCTGCCAGGAAAGAAAAATACTCTGGCAGACGAACTAAGCAGAAACCTCATGGACCCTCACGAGTGGAAACTTAGATCCACAAGTCTTCTTCAGCATGATAACAAGGAAATGGGGATGCCCAGACATAGATCTGTTTGCCTCCCCTCACAACTTGCCAGCTACAGAGATTCTGCACAAGGACTTATCACACTCAAGCATGGAAGGTGGATGCTCTATCATTCAGCTGGAAAACCCTGACAATTTATGCCTTTCCTCCACTGCCTCTCCTCCCCAAGGTACTCCTAAAGATCAGATGAGAAGCCAAAAATGATTCTGATTGCCCCAGACTGGCCACGCCAGCACTGGTACCCAATCCTAAAGAGCTTGTCTCAAGGCCCAGCCTGGACTTTACCTCAAATTCCTCATCTTCTGACCCAACAAAACAATCGGATCCTGCACAGGCAACAAAGAACCTTAAATCTGGCTGCATGGCGAATAATATGACCACTCAGAACACACCTCTCTCTAAAGCAGTTATGGATGTCATTTTGGAAGCCAGGAGGCCCAGCAGCAGAAAATCCTATGCAGAAAAATGGAAGAGATTCTGTGCTTGGAACCAGGCACAAGGACTTAAACCGCTTGTTCCAAATATTCCTCAGATTTTACAATACCTAACTGAGATGTTGGACAAAGACCTATCCTTCTCATCAATTAAGATCCATGCCTCTGCCAATTCAGCTCATTACAATACGGCACCTCCTATTTTTTCACATCCACTGCTAAGACAGTACCTCAGAGGGGCCAAAAACATAAGACCCCCAAGGAGAGCACCAATACCTACATGGGACCTCGACTTTGTCTTGGAAAAGCTCACTCTGCCTCCTTTTGAGCCAGCCAATACAGCTGAGATAAAATTCTTATCATGGAAAACTGCTCTGCTCCTAGCAATAACTTCGGCAAGAAGAGTCTCAGAGTTACAGGCATTAATGGCAGCGGAACCTTTCATCATTTTCCATCCGGACAGGGTTTCTCTAAGGACAAACCCAAAATTTATGCCAAAGGTAGTATCCAGTGTGGCTCTTAACCAAACCATTCATTTGCCAACTTTTTATCCAAATCCCCAGAATAAAAGGGAGAAACGTCTGCACTCTTTGGACATACACAGGCAGCTACGCTATCATTTTCAGAAAACAGAAAGGGTACTTCAGTCTCTAAAGTAACCTTATCAAAATGGCTTAGACACCATCACCTATGTTTGTAGCTCACAAGGTAAGCAACTTCCAGGAAAAATTTGTGGGCATTCCACTAGAGCATTATCTACCTCTATGGCATTTCAGGCTAGACTGCCTTTGGACTCAATTTGTGCGGCAGCTACTGGGTTAATCTTCATACCTTTATCACTCATTACAAGGTAGATGTGACCTCCCGGAACAGGGCATCCTTTGGTTCCACTGTTCTGAAGAGTTTATTCCCTTGAGCCACCCGAGAAAGAAGGTTCTGGGGATGCTGTCCCACCAAGCAAGAATGAAGGCGAGATCATGGACAACAAACATGGAACGTTATGGTGAGTACATAACTTCTTTATTTCAATAATTGGCTTAGTTTTTGGTGTCATTTCAAGGGGATCCAATTCCTTTCTGTCTGGGAAGCCAGGGTCAACAAACTTTGCTGCTTTGCCAGAGACCATTTACACCTGGCACCCCTACACTTTTGGCTGCTGGCAAAGGCTCTTGTCTCCCCTATAGTGCATGTTTTTAGGCAAGGTCATGAAAACAACATTACCAATGTGAAATTAACCAGTCAGAACAAAATAAGGGTCATGCTGCTAAATGCTAAGAGCTTAAACCAAAAACTGTACTTCCTGGAAGCACTTCTATTACTAGAAGATGCAGATGTCTGTGCAGTCACAGAAACCTGGTTTAAAGCCTCAGAGAGTACCCTGGCCCTGCAAGGCTACAATGCCTGTCACATCTTTAGACCACAAAATGAAAGTGTGAAAACCAAAGGAGGCAGTGTTTCAATCTATATTAGATTGGAAAACTCCATGGAGTTACATCAGGTCCATGTTACGGTGGGTAAGACCCCCATTAAAGTCCCAGCCAGTTATAGATGCCCATCCATGTGTCACAACACCCACAAAGCCTACTTAACCAAACTGAAAATTCAGATTTTACAAAACAGACTGGTTATGGGGGATTTCAGTTATCCTACAATCGGCCTGGTAAACCTACTCGAGCCCAAACTCACTAGCACAGAAATTCCTTGACTTTGTGAATTCAAATGTCCTGGCACAAATTGTCCATACCCCGACAAGAGGGAAAAAACATTCTAGATCTGGTCCTCACCAACATGTCAAACAGGTGCACTGCTGCAACTGTTGGACCCTCATTAGTTAAAACTGACCACAAATCAGTCACCTTCGAACTGACACTAACACCAGAACTCACAAATGATGAAATCAGACTAAAAAACTTCATGAAGGCAAACTGTACTCTCCTAGGTGAATGTATAAATGCATTCCAAGCCCCACTCCAAGCCGAAGCTTACACTAAAGTCCTTTACAATCACTTGCATAAGTGCATAAACTCTGCTGTACCGGATATACTCAAAGCCAGAGCTGCAAGTAAAATCAAGTTGCTAATGGTGGACTTCCAACATTAACAAACTCTACAATTAATGCAAAAAGTTGCTGTCTAAGAAAACTAAGACAAGGGCCCAGCAATGGAAAAGCACCATTCTCAACCTTAACAGGCAAATAAGCCAACTTGTCAAATCCTCCAAGAGGTCCTTTGAGAAAAACTTAGCAAGTACTGCCAAGGATAGCCATAAGGCCTTTTACAGCTATGTACATAACCTAAAGGGTAGGACCCAAACATGTGCAGAACTGGTGGCCAACAGTGTCACATACACTGATCCCACAGAGATAATGAACCTGCTAATGGATAGGTTTGGTGAAACTTTCACTCCCTTATCCCCCTCCTAACTTACAACAAACCCTCCCCTAAACTCCCACCTCACCTTATATCTGAAGAGCAAGTCCTCAAAGCCCTATCCAAGGCAAAGAACATGGCCTCCATGAGACCAGATGACATCCCAGGCTGTCTTCTAAACAGGCTAAAACATGAACTAGCATCACCACTATGGTACCCTTTTCAGTCTTAGCCTAACCAGAAGTTTTGTTCCTGCGGAATGGAGAACAGCTACAGTTATTCCCCTCCACAAAGGTGGCCTAGCAACAGACCTGGGAATTACAGACCCATAAGCCAAAGCTCTTCATCTGTAAAGCCATGGAATGTATCATTATGGACCTCATAGATAAAGACATAGGTGACCTCCAAACCCTGGATCCTACCCAATTCAGCTTCATGAGGGGCAGATTCTGGCTGTTATTTCTGGTGGATTTCTTTGAAAGTGTAACCAAGGCTATTGATGAGGGCAAGTTTGTGCACACTGCGTACCTCGACATGGCAAAGGCTTTCAACATAATCCCACACTCAGGCATTACCGATAAACTTAGCAAACTGAATGTAAACCCCTTTGTTGTAAGATGGGTTGCCAACTGGCTCACAAACCGGAAACACAATGTCAAAGTGGGTGACTCCACATCAACCAACAGACCTGTTACCACTGGGGTGCCACAGTGGTCAGTGATGAGTCCCCTACCATTTAGTTTTGACCTGAACGTCTGAGAAGTATATGCCAAAGGGTTGTGGCTGACCAAGTTTGCAGATGACTGCAAACTAGGTGCAATCACTGAATCTGCAAATGATGTCTGTATATTACAGGATGTTCTCACACAGACCAGCGACTGGTGTATTAGTCACAGTCTCAAACTGAATGGAAAGAAATGCATCGTCATTCCCTTCAAAAACAAACAATGTCCCTTCACACCATCAAATCAATAACAATGTCCCTAAGTACCCATGAAGTGGTAAGGGACCTGGGATCCACAGGTTGACAGTGACCCTAACTTCGACTACCATGTGTCTACTGTTGTAAGTAAAGCTTTCTATGTAGCTCACTTGATTATTAAAGGTATCTCCTTGAGAGCAAAAGAAGTTATAACCCCCCTATATTCGGCACTTATCCGGCTCATTACGGAGTATAACATCACATTCGGTATGTACCATACTAAGCATCTACAGCAATTAGAGAGACCTCAGAGGTTTCTAACAAAGAAGATCAAGGGCCTCCAACATGTGCCTTACATGGACCAACTAAAATCCCTTTCACTATGCTCCATATCGTAAGTCATCTTAGGGAAGACCTATGCCTGACCTACAGAGCAACCCAAAACTAATGAACTTACTGCATATCCATAAATCAGATGGGTCTAGAGATACCCATTCCAGGGAGTTGGATATGGCCTGCAACTTAAATAGGACATGCTGGAGGGGCAGATTTATCTCCCAGTGACTGCCACGTCTTTGGAACAGGCTACCAATTCATGTAAAACAGAGCACCTCTATGATGCTGTTCAAGAGGAACCTGAATGAGTGGATGGGAAACTGTAAATTCTTACCGGGGATATCACCTACAACCCTGCTGGACATGGGCAGTCATCAGTAAATGCAATCTTGGGTATTGACGAGTACGTCTATTTTATTACATTGGGTTGAAACAGCTAGGCTTAAAATGGCCTCTAGATTGATAGCCTAGTAATCTCCTGTGATCCTATGATCTAGTAGTGCCAAAGGACCATGCCCACTATAGCAAGGGCCCCACTGTTGATTCTTTGGTGCTGGCAGCATCCACTAGAAAGGTACTTGCTGAGGAGAGTCCGACAGTCCACCCCCCCCCCCCAATAGAGTCTAGGGCCTTGGACAGATACAGGAAGTAAGTATATTCTTCAGTGACTTTTACCTTATGATCACTGAATTATTTGGCACGCATTATGAGGTTTCAAAGGGACTTGACTAAGGAACTTTCCAGGTCCTTCACTGAGTCCGTGTCTATGGATGACAAGAAAGGTATGAGTTTGCAACTGGCCTCCCTTCAGTCCCTCTCCAGTGGCTCCATGGGTCTGATTTCCAGCTCTACAGAGAGCATTTCCAGAGCTGCAGGATCAAGCGTTATGGTTCAGAAGTATCCTTGGTTGTACTTATGCAGTTTTATGGAGCCTTTTAGTGCTCCTTTTAATGTATTGACTCTTTTTGGACCCAAGATTAAAGAGAGACTGTCCTGGAGTGAAAAGGATGGAGAAACCCAGTCTGCCATAGGAATAAGGTCTTCTATCCCTCAGAGGACCTTCTTCAAGAATCAGAAAGGGGATAGAAAGATGTAGTTCTGAAAATCCCAGGGATTGTCCTAGGACTGCTTTGGAGACAGATCCCCCAAGGTAAAGAGGGGATTTCTAATTATAAATGTCACCTATGTGGCAGAGGAGGCCTGCAGAACCATGGCTTTGGGGGGGGGACCCTTCACCGAAAAGACTTACTAGCTCTTCTGAACTGCCCAACTGCTGCACTGTGGAGGAAGCTAGGTGGTGCCTATCTCTGCACCCAGAAGCTTGGACATCCATCACCAATGATGTTTGGGTGCTGACAGTAATCACCAGAGACTTCTACATTCCATTTTCCCATCCATCACTGAAAATATCAAATAAATTACTCAGTGTACCACCCCATTAGAGAAAAGAGGCAGCCTTAGAAACTGACAAGCTGCTAACAGAAAGAGTCATCCAAAAGGTCTCACCAGAACAGCAAGGGTTCAACATTTATTTGAGATTCTTTTTGATGCCAGAGAAACATGGGGACTTCAGGCGGATCTTGGACCTAAGCCATCTGAATCTGTTAAGCCATCTGAATCTGTTTGTCAGACACTCAAAGTTCCAAATGGTTATGGTTCAGTTCATTACTTTCACTTTTACAGAAGGATGTTTGGATGTGTGCAATAGACCTCCAGGATGCGTACTATCGTATCAAAGTAGACAGACTGTCCAGGAGGTTTCTTCACTTCTGGCTGTGAGGCAACCATTTTCCAGTTCAGAGCTCTACCCTTTGGTCTCACTACAGCCTCCCAGGTATTCACCAAGTGCATGGCAGTGGTCACAACTCACTTGAGATTGGTAGGATTCCGGGCATTTCTCTACGTCAACAACTGGCTCCTCACTTCTCCCACCATGCATTTATTGATTTGTGTCAGGGGGGTACCTTCTTTGCTTTTGCTCCAAATTGGGGATCACAGTTGATTACAGCAAGTCATGCCTCACTCACAGACGAGTCTTGGAGTTCATTTAGACATTGTCAATATGACAAAATCAGATTCTACAACTACTCTGTCTTCAAACACCTCCAGCCAAGTTGGTGTTACAACTCCTCAATTTTACTTGTTCCTCTGGCAAACTTTTATATAAGAGCGTTAAAATAGAATCTAGCAGCCCAATGGTCAATAAGGTGAGAACAGATGAATTTTCCTATATGAATTACCAAAATATGCAAGGAACATGTAACTTGGTGGATTCAAGCACAGGAGGTCCTTCAGGTCTATGCCTTTGTTTCACCTTTACCTAAGGCCACTGTGACCACAGACACTTTCTAGCTGGGGTGGGGGGGGGGCACTAGTTGGGGAAGACAGTTTAAGGTACGTCATCCCCCTCACAGGCCAATTTGCACATCATTCTAGAGATGACAGCAGTTTTCCTAGTGCTGTAGGCATTCAAGGATGTTCTCCCTCTGAGGATGGTTGCTATATGGATAAGCAACAGGTCAGTGATCTGGTACATCAGCAAACAAGGAGGAACCTCCTCTTTCCCCCTTGTCTAGAGAAGTGATGAGAGTGTGGCAGTGGGCAGTCTCTTCCAGCTGCACATTCTGGGAAAGTTCATCGTGTTAGTGGACAAAATTAGCAAGTCTATTCTATTCCTTATGAGTGTTCTCTCAATTTGTCAGTGGTGAAACGAATATTTAGTGAATAGAGTTAACCATGTTGCAATCTGTTCTCTTCTCCCCACAACTTCAAATGCAGCAGGTGCTTTGCCCTGTTCCACAAAGGGGGGGAACCACTGAGAGACACTCTGATTTCATGATTGCCCCCCTGGTCTCCACACTTACCCCCGTCATTCCAAAGTTTCTCCAGAAGGTATGCCAGCAGAAGAGCAAATTCATCCTCTTTCCTTGCCCCTTTCTGACCTCAACAGGTGTGGTTTCCATTTCTTTAGCCTCATTTAATGCACCTTCCTTGGGTTCTGGATCTACCCCATCCTGCTGGTCTGCCTCATCTGGACATTCAAGCCCTCATGCTCACCTCATGGTTTCACTTTCAATGATTGCTAAACAGTCCAGGCTTTCTTCTCAGGTTTTACATGTTGTCACGTCTTCCCAAAAGGCTTCAGCTAAGAAGATATATAAGAGCAAATAGAAAATGTTCTCTGTTTGGAAATGTTCTCTATTTGGGCCTGAGAGGCATCTGGATAATTTCTTAGCCCCGTCATTCAAGCGGTCCTAGACTTTCTTGCCTCAGTTTTCCACAGCAGAGCCAGTTATTCTACAATCCAAAATACAGCTGGCTGCTATTTCCAACTTCCATATTGGCAAAAGTCATCCCTCCTTGGCCTCTGTCAAATTATGTAAAGTGTTCCTTAGGGGTACCTTTCTTCTTTGGCAGCCTGCTAAGGATCTCACTCCTCCATGGGATCTTACTGTACTTCTACTTCTCAATGTGGTCCCCTTTGAACCATCGGCAAAAGTGGACCTAAAATTTTTACCTTGAAAACAATTTTTTTAGTTGCCATTACTTCAGCCAGTTTTGTATCTGAACTTCAGACATTATCTTGTCAGCCATCATGCTTGATTTTCATCAAGACTGAGTTTCTGTAAGCATCAGTCTCTCCTTTTTACCAAAGGTAGTGTGAGGAAACAGTACTCAAATCAACTCGCCAGTTTTCTTTCCTGAATTCACCAGTAAGGGGGAATTCATGCTTCATTTGTTGGACGTGCACAGATGACTCAGATTTCATCTTTCTATCAAGAAATCTGACCAATTGTTTCTCTCTTTCACAAAGGCAAAATTGGGTAAATCTGTGTTAAAATTAACTTTACCCAGATGGTTCAATGATTGTATTTCTCACATTTTATAAAGATAAAGTGTTGACTTTACAGAGGCCTCCAAAGGTATATTCATCAAGGTCTGTTTCCACCTCTTCTGCATTTTTGTCAAGAACTTCAGTAGATGATATTTATGCTACTATCACTTGATCCAGTGCCCATACGTTTATTGCTCATTACAAGTTGGACATCTTTTCGAGAGACATGACATTTGATTATGCCGTCCTCTGGAATATCCTTCCATGAAGACCACCCTGGGTTTCAGGCAGCTGGGGGACTCTGGACAAGACAGCATTAGATGCACTGTTATTGTGAGTACATAACTTTTTGTATCCTATGTTGCCTGTTTCTGTCCTTCCTCAACCTCCTTCCCTCCATTCCCCTTTCATCTCATGGAAGAGTTCTATGTAGTCCTCTGATAGGGTCTTTGGGGTAATACACTAAAATATCTTTTCCCACTTCAACTCTAGATCTACCTACCTATTTATCCTTCTCTGCCTTATGTAACTTAAAGTTTATGCTTTTCCTTTATAGGTTAATTTGTTAATAGTCCTTTGATTTATTAGATTGAGGGCAAACTTGATCTGAGTTAATGTAGGGCTGGGAGGGGATTTTAGGTAAGGAGAGCATCCTGGCCTACAGATCTGAAGTCTGAAAGGCAGCTGAAGTTAGATCCGGGGTCGGGTCCGAAGCTCATTATTTGAGGAAGAACAGAAGCAGACATCACAGATACATCATTGTGGTGAGTACATAACTTTTGTTTTCTATGTCTTCCTTTAATATGATCTCTCTGCTTACATTTTTTAAATACTTGTGTAGTCCATTTATGCTTAAAAATATCTGCTTCTCCCTCTCTTCCTTGGTACTTGGGCCTTCCATTGGTGGTTCATCCCTTCTTTCTACAAAAAAAAAAAAAGTTTGCTATTACCTAACATGTTAGTTATTTCATAGCACCAGTATTATTCTATTGCTACTCATATGCCGTTTCTTCATAGACCTACCCAAACTCTGTTAACTCTTTGGTGACTAGCAAAGTTAGTCTACTCTTAACTTTTCACTTTTTTGTCACAGGTTCTTCTATTCCTCACTTGATCTCCTTAATTGACTACTACTTACTGAGAAAGCTTCAGGATTCAGGAATCGCACCCAAGATGCGCCCAAATAATGCTTTGCTTGCCTTGGGCCTGAACACCTCATTGTTGCCTGTGAGATTGGGTAAATTTTTGTGACCAAAAACTGTTGATCAACAGATAAAAGAAATTAATACTGTACAACCTTATCTCTACCACTGTGGGAGAATTACCTGATGTCTCTACCTCTCAGTTATCAAAATCCATAGAGAAATCACTTCCTAGATCCTTGGAAAAGGTGAGACACCAACACTATAATAATTTATGATGGGTCCCCTAGAAAGGACACATCAAGGGAGCAAGCAGTCCTCTAATAGGGAGCTCTCAAGGTTCATGAGCTCCAGACTCTCATTTGTTTCCTCACCTTAGATCTACCAGGTCCATCGGGATTGTAGGTGACTCCAGCTGAGACTGAATGATGAGTGCCTTGGTGAAAGCTTCAATAGGCATGGGGGGTCATTCCTCCCCCAACAGACTCAGGATGGAAAGGGTAGGACCATCTACTCTCCTTGCATTTACTCCTTCCCCAGTACCCATCGTGCTACCATTGGCTTTGGAGCCAAAGCCAAGTCCTGATCATTCCTGTTTTGATGCTGCCAGCATTCTGCTCATCCTCCACCAACTATGTATCCAATACACTTCACTCCAAACCTTTTGAAACAAAGAATGTCCCGGAGCTTCCCGTGGCAGAGACCTATTCAGATCTTTTCACAACTTTGGTCTCTTCTTTGCTTGGCATAGATGCTGAGATCTCTGTGTTGCATCTGACCACTCTCAATGGACACAACTATCTGGTTTTGCCAGCCTCATATTTAGGAATGGAATTGTTTGGATGCTGCCTGCACTGGCTTTGGCGTCTGATGCCTTTGAGAGGATTATTTCCCACCATCCTTTACGAGAAGGGGATGCTTCTCCAGTTTCAGCTTCCCCCTGTCATCCCACTGTATCTAAGACTTTCAGCTCACATTTTCAGTCCCATGGATAGCCCAGCTCTGGTGGTCTTTAACCCTCTCTTCATCAAAGACATAGGACACTTTTGGCTCCTCTGAAGACCCTCCCCCAGATGCACAAGAAATGTCTGTCTTAAAGGGGTCACATGGACTCCCCAACAGAATCTCATACACAGGACACAAACATCAATGAAGGGGAAGGTTATTCTTGCCCCCCCCCCCCAAGTAAGCTTCACATTCAAAGAAATTATGGAAATGAGATGGCAGAAAGATGTTATTTACCTCACTTATGTTGGCCCTTGGGTATCTCCATAAACTCAGAAAATTAAAGTCTAAAACTTGTTCATTCCTTGATCTTTATAGGAGTGGTATGTACATAAGCAAGGAGGAATGTATTCTTAATCCTTGTGCTGGGAGGTGATGAGAGTGTAGCAGTGGGCAACAGTCTACACAGCACTTTTTGGTTGCATTGCACATTCCAGATCAGATCTAGCATTTAGGCTCAGCTGTTGTATCCTCATGCTTCATGAGTTGGTCCGTCACTCGTACAGTGGCAACCATGATATTTAGCTACTGGGGACAGCTTTGCTGCAATTTCTTTGCATTTCCACACAGTAGCAAATGCAGCAGCTAGTTTGCTCTCATACTTCCACAGAGATGAGCATCCAGGAATGTTCTTGAGTGGTTATCACTGTGGGGAGGCATGAAGGCAAAGTAGCTGCTGTGCAAAGATAATCATCCAGGAATGCTGTTATCTTTCCTTGGCCACCTGAACTTTTGTACACATTTCCTCTTCTTTTAATGGCAGAGCTCTTACAAAAGGCATCCAGTTGCAAAGCTAATATGTTTCCCAGTGCATCAGCCTCATCAGATGTGACCCTCCATTGTCACTAGACCTGCAACTGGATCATCTATCTCATCCACCCCGCAAACCTCATACAGTTATCAACTTCCTCAGGCGTTAACTGCATGGTTTCTGAATTCCAATGATGGCCAGTAATCCATCCTTAACCAACAGAGTGGTTCAGATTCAAACAGCCTCTCAGAACAATGTACTAAAAAGCCTGAGTAAGAGTAGATGTAAAAAATTCTCCTTATGGGGAATTGCCCAAGGATTGGATCCTTTTTCACCATCAATTCCTTCAGTTGTACAATTTTTTGCAGGTATTTTTGACACAGGTGCAAGTTACAGTCCAATCAAAAAACAATTATCCGCCATGTCCAACTTTTACTCAGGCTTTAATTTTCACTCTCATGTTGTCAATCTTCATTCATTCATGAGAGCTGGGTTTCGGTTCCATCCTTGGAACCGACTCTGCCATTGAAACAAGTTTTTGCCAGCCAGAAAAACCTTGAGGTATGGTTTACCCACAGTGCCTCTCTACCCTTTCCTTCAGATCTCGTTTGCCACGTAGAGTTTCAAGACATGTCAGGCTGTGCTCTCAAGCGAAGTGCTTTATTTCTGATTATTTCTTAATATTTTTTCTCTCCCATCTTTAATATTTCTTAGTCGCTTATTCTTTTCTACAGTATGAGTGTGAGTGCTATTTTACCCTAATTTTTACTCTCTCATTTTTTCTGCTACCATAGTTGATATAGGCCCCTGCCTCCCTATTGCCTGAGGTAATTCTTAAATACCATAGTTGGTATTCTTTCCTTCTCCTTCTTCTCCTTTACCCTTCTGGGTATTCTCTCGCTACCACTGTTGGTACACCCTAAAAAAAAAAAAAAAAAAAAAAAATCTTTCCTTACTTATCTTCGTTGTTTAACTGATGTTCTTCGTGTCTCACTGTTGCAGTCATTATATTTGGGTTATCTGCTTGCAGGTAGCCCTCAGTCGGCCTGATTAACAAAGTCTTGGGTCCTGCGTCGGTTGCTGTCCCTTCTTCCATGACATCAGGTCGTCAGGGGTATAAAACATGCAGCCGACGCCATTAAATCAGTCTTTCTTCCCTGGTCAGCCGACTCCTGAAATTTTTGTTTTCGAGTTTCAGAACCGAAGTCTTCAACTAAAGCTAAGTACCCCATTGGGGAAACTTTTTCTTGCTCCTTAGTGATGTCAGTAAAAGTTAATAATGGCATTACTTGTGAAAAGCAAATACCTCATAAAGATTTTCATTCATACTTATCTGCGGTGGTGGTGCTGCGGTAGCATTGTCTCCTCACAGTTCGATGTTGCCCGTTCGATTCTCAGAGTGTCTTCTGTGTGGCGACATGCGTTAATGGGCATTCCTTCGTTGAAGGTTGTGCGTTAGGCCCGGCAAGCCAGCACGTAAAAATCTACTGCCAATCATTAGCGGCCCGGAGTTCCGCTGTGGCGACCCCTAACCGGGAAAAGCCGAAAGACGCAAACAAACTGTATTCTTTGCCTAGGCTCTGACCACAATGTACCTTGCTGTCGTTTTTTTGCTTTATTTAATCAGCGCGCTATTTGTCGTCGGTATATTTTCACCTCTAAATATTTCGGTTCTCGGTTTAATTATCCAGAAATGTCGTCGGTTAGCCATCCGACTACCGGGATTCCGAAAAAATGCAAAGATAAAGACAGACACAGGCTGCTGAGGTCCAAAACTGCCAACGATGCTTCTCCTAAGCCAGTCGCCAATTCGCCGGTACTCAGTGAGGTGCTTTCGCAGCCCCTGATACCAGCTACTTCTGATTCGCAGGCCTCTACTGAGACCCATTCGGAGTCCGGTATACCGTGAGATGCTTCAACTATGGAACCCACGGATGTCTCTACCTTGGATGGGTCCGGAGCTGCTGTGCAGGCACCGGCTTCTGAGGATGTATTCAGGCCTACGGACTTGCATAGTAAATCGATGCCTCCCTCTTCACTTAAGCCTAAATCTCAAACCATGCCTAAAAAATGACGCCCAGGCCACATGCTCAGGCCTCTATGCCTAAAAAACAAATGATAAGAATGGCTGAAGATCTAATAACTCTAATCAGGGTTAGCCAACCCCCCTTTCTGAGAGGCCGAGGACTGAAGTTGTTTATGAATCTTCTGAACAGGATTCTGTTTTTTCTGATTTTTCTGATGATCTGGATTTGCCCTTATCTACTTATGAGGATTCTGATGCAGAGGACTCCATTCCCTCTGCTTCCCCTCCAGAGGATTTTTCTTTTGGGGAAACCTTACATACCCTAAGGGAGCATTTCCACTGGGAAAGCCAGGATTTTTATGATTCAGAAAAGAGGCTTAGGAATTTCTTACTCCTACCTCAGCATAGGCCTTTAACTATTCCTCCTGTACTAGACATTGTTGATGCTTTTTTGGAATCTAGTTTGGCCCCTGATTCCTTGCCTCTTGCTCCCAGAAAACCTGACAGATACTGACAGATACTTCAGGGTCCCCGAGTCACACAAGTTCCTTTCTAAAAATCCTATTGCGGATCCAGAGACTATTTCAAAGGGGCCCAAGGGCATTAAGGCTTCTACTAAAATCCTACCCCTTCTGATAGAAACTCCAGGGTGCTGGATAGATGGGGTAAAAAGGTTTACACTTCTGCAACCTTGGCCGTTAGGGCTTTAAACTGCCAGTTTCATATGTTAAAGTTTCAGCAACATGTTATTGGATTGCTCAAACAGAAATTTATCTTGATTCCTGACTGTGTGGAAAATAAAGAGTTATTGGATTTAATGCATTCTTTGATCAAGTTGGAAAACATGCTTTGCAATGTGGTTTTGATTCATTAGAAGCCTCTTGCAGGGCTGCTGTTACTGGGTCTCTGCTCAGAAGGCATGCTTGGCTTAAGGAGCAATCTTTGCCTGATCATGATAAAGCTAAATTGTTGGATGCTCCCTTAAATCAGGACCGCCTGTTTGGCAATAAGGCTGAGGAAGTTCTTAAAAAGATGGAAGATAAAGCTAAATCTATGCAAACTGTTAAAGATTTCTTACAAGTTCAGCCTCCTAGATTTAGTAGGCACTGGCCCTCTAAGAATTGGTCCTTTTCAGCCCCTTCCAGGTCTTCTCAAGCCAAACCCAGACACAGCAAAAACCCCAGGTTTCAGTCCCAGGGGACACACAAGACTAAGCAGTGGGGGCCTCCATTTCCAAATCTGGGAGTAATAAGACTCCCCCTATAGTAAACTGTCTCAATGACTTCCTTTTAAAATTTCCAAGTACTTATCAACTGACTGCCCCATTGGGTGGAAAGATTGCTCTTCATGCAAAGAACTGGGAACTCATTACCCAGGACAAATGGGTTTTAAATATAGTGTCCCAGGGATACAGATTTAACTTCCGCACATTGCCAACAGGCCGGACCTACCCCCAAATCAGTGGGCAGAGGCCCAAAAACAAGTACTTTCTCTCTTAAACATGGGGACTATTCAGTTGATACCAGAAGAGAAAAAGGGACAAGGTTTCTACTCCTGACTTTTCCTGGTACCCAGAAAAGACCATTCATGGCATCCTATCCTATCCTGGACCTGTCTACTCTAAACACCTTTTTGGAGATTCCAAAATTCAAGATGCTGACTCTTCTCCAGTTACTTCCTATGCTAAGCAAAGATGCCTAGTTGGCAACACTAGATTTAAAAGAAGCATACCTGCACATCCCAATCGGGCAATCTTGCAGAAGATACCTACGCTTCAAAGCAGGCTACACGCATCAGATGTTCATTGTGTTCATTGTGTTACACTGCTGCAGTCATCACACTTGGGGTTATCCTGCTATCAGGAGGTCCCGCAGTCGGCCAGAGTTCCAAAGTCTTGGTTCGGCATCGGTTGCTGTCGCTTCTTCCCTGACATCAGTGCGCCAGAGGTATATAATATGCATCTGACACCATTTTCTTCAGTCTGTCTTGCCACACGGTGCCCGAAGCAGAAGCAGTTCCCAAGTGTCCGTCGGCCGACTCCTGAGATTTTTGAAGTTGAATTTCAGATCCGAAGTCTTCAATAAAGCTAAGTACCCCGTTGGGGAAACCTTTTTCTTGCCTCAGACCGATGTCAGAAAAAGTTAATAATTGTATTTCTTGTGGGAAGCAAATACCTCATAAGGACTTCCACTCTTACTGTATTCCATGCCTAGGCCCTGATCACGATGTCACTAGTTGTCGGTTTTGTGCTAGATTTAACAAACGCACTATAAAAAGACGTTTTGATTTTGCTTTACACTACTTTGGCCGAAGGTTCAATTATACCATGCCGTCGGATCAACCGACGACCTCAATACCGAAAAAAACGCAAAGACAAGGATAAAGACAGGCATCCAAGGTCCAAAACCGATGAAGCCTCTTCTAGGCCAGTCGCCGGTTCGCCGGTTCTCAGTGAGGCGCTTTCGCAGCCCCTGACACCCACTACCTCAGAGCCACAGGCCGCTTCCGACTCCCACGTGGAGACATCTAGGCCTCTGGAAACTCAAGGTATTGGGCCTACGGAAACTAATCCCTCAGATGGGTCCAGAGCCACTGAGCAGGCATCGGCTTCTGAGGGTGTTTTCAGACCTCCACAACTTACCATTAAAACAACAGCCAAGACAAAGGCACCATTAAAGACAAAGAAACAAGTACAGAATTCTCCTGGACAGTCCGCCATGCCTAAGAAACAGATGCTTAAAATGGCTGAAGACCTCATTACTCTAATCAGGGGTTCCCATCCCCCTCCTGAGAAAAGGCCTAGGCAGGATACAGACTATGACGACTCTGATCAGGTTTCCATTTCCTCTGATTCCTCTTCAGACCAGGGATACTCTCTACCCCCCTATGAGGACTCTGATGCTGAGGAATCTATCCCTTCAGCCTCTCCTCCTGAGGATTATTCTTTTGGGGAAACTTTACATACCATGAGGGAGCATTTCCATTGGGAAAGTCAGGATTACTCAGAATCCAAGAAAAGGCTCAGGGATTTCCTCTTATTGCCTCAGCACAGGCCCCTGGCTATTCCGTCTGTGCTAGATATTGTGGATGATGTGTTCTCTGAATCCAGCTTATCTCCTGACTCTTTGCCCCCTGCTCCAGCCAAGCCAGAAAGGTATTATAGAGTCCCTGACTCTCACAAGTTTCTTTACAAAAACCCTTCTGCTGATCCAGAAACTATTTCCCAGCGTCCAAAAGGGGTTAAGGCTTCCATTGCAAAAAATCCAGTACTCTCTGACAGAGATTCCAGAACTTTGGATAGATGGGGGAAGAAAGTATACACATCTGCAACTTTAGCAGTAAGAGCTTTAAATTGCCAGTTTCACATGCTTAAGTACCAACAATATTTAATGGCTCAGTTAAAACAGAAAATGCTTGCAAGCTCAGAAGCTCCTGATTGTAAAGAAATGCAGGATTTACTGCATGCAGTTGAACAGGTGGGAAAACATACTCTGCAATGTGGTTTTGATTCTTTAGAGGCCTCTTGTAGAGCCGAAGTTACAGGTTCTGTTATTCGAAGACATGCTTGGTTAAAACAACAGAGTTTACCTGATCATGTTAAGGCAAAATTATTGGATGCTCCTTTACAGCATGATACCTTGTTTGGTGTTAAGGCAGAAGAGGTGTTAAAGAAAATGGAGGATAAAGCTAAATCTATGCAAACAGTCAAGGATTTCTTACAGTTACAGCCACCTCGGTTTAGCAGAAATTGGCCAACAAAGAATTGGTCCTTTCCAGTGTCAGACAGACCACAGAGGCGCAGATACAGACGCCCAAGAGGCAGATCTCAACCCCAAAGCTCAAACAGACAACGACAGTGGGGCACCTCAACCCCAAAAGGAGGTGAGGACAAGTCTCAACCTTACAGGAAACAGTCACAATGACTTTCCTCTGCGTACGGCAAGCACGTCCCTTTTTGGAAGCCCCCTTAGGGGGAAAACTAGCACTTTTTTCTCAAAATTGGCAAACAATCACCCAAGACAAATGGGTCCTGAATATTGTGTCTCAAGGTTACAGATTCCACTTTCATACTTTACCAAAGCTAAAAGGAATGCCAGACCTGCCACAAAATCAGTGGGTAGAGGCACAAAAACAAATGTCAGCCCTCATGGACATGAGAGCTATACAAAAAGTACCACAACAGGAACAAGGACAAGGATTTTACTCAAGACTCTTCCTGGTCCCCAGAAAGGACAAAGCCTGGAGGCCCATACTAGACCTTTCAATTCTGAATACTTACCTGGATATTCCGAAATTCAAAATGTTGACATTACAGCAGCTTCTACCCATGCTGGGCAAGAAGGCTTGGCTTGTTACTCTGGACCTCAAAGAGACATACCTGCCTGTCCCTATCAGACAAAATTGCAGAAGATACCTCAGATTCAAAGCTGGTACAATGCACTACCAATTCTCTGCACTGCCCTTTGGCTTATCTACTGCGCCCAGGGTCTTCACAAAGTGCTTGGCACCAGTAATTGCATTTTGCAGACAAAAAGGAATTCAAATATATCCATACCTGGATGACTGCCTCATTCAAGCAGAGACAAAGGACATTCTTTAACAGCATCTGGCGTTTGTGAAAAAGTTGCTAATTTCTCTAGGGTACACAGTAAACGAAAAGAAGTCAAAACTAGTGCCCTCACAACAGATTACATTCCTGGGTGCCAGCTTAAATACAACGGCCCAGATGGCTTACCTCACTCCAGACAAACAAGTTCAACTAACTCAATATTTTCAATTACTGGCAAAAAAGTCCCATCTCCCTGCAAGAAAAATTCTGCAGGCCCTGGGATTCATGGCATCCTGCATACTACTAATACCATATGCCAGACTGCATATGAGGAAGTTACAATGGTGCCTAAAAAGTGTTTGGACTCAACACTCTCACAGCTTAGAAGCAGTAATTCCAATGATACCCTGCCTACAACAGGAGTTTCGATGGTGGGCACAGGCATGCCACCTAAACAAGGGTCAGCCTTTTACCCAACCCACAGCCAGGCAAACTCTAACAACAGATGCTTCGGATTACGCCTGGGAAGCACACTTGGCAGGAAAATGCATTCAGGGCAGGTGGACCACAGACCAGATGCATCTTCACATCAATCAAAAAGAGATGTTGGCTGTTCAAAATGCCCTAACAGCTTTCAAGGACCTTCTACATCCAGGACAACTATTACTAAAGACAGACAACACCACAGTAATGTGGTACATAAACAAGCAAGGGGGCACTCATTCTTATCCCCTATGCAGGCAAGCCATGATCTTGTGGAACACAGCTCTAACGTACCAAGTTCACCTGCAAGCACAATTTCTGCCAGGAAAGAAAAATACTCTGGCAGACGACCTAAGCAGAAATATCATGGACCCTCATGAATGGAAATTGAATCCACAAATCTTCAGCATGATAACACAAAAATGGGGATGCCCAGACATAGATCTTTTTGCCTCCCCACTGAATTGCCAACTACAAAAATTCTGCACAAGGACTTATCACAAACAAGCATGGAAAGTGGATGCTCTTCTGTTCAGCTGGAAAAACCTAAAAGTCTATGCCTTCCAACCACTGCCTGTCCTTTCAAAGGTACTCCTAAATGCCAGACACGAAAAACCGCAGATGATCCTGATTGCTCCAGACTGGCCACGCCAGCACTGGTACCCTATCTTAAGGAACTTGGCACAGGGCCCACCATGGATTTTGCACCAAATTCCACACCTTCTGACTCAACAAAACAATCAGATCCTGCACGGTCAGCTCAAAACCCTAAACCTGGCTGCATGGCAGATATTTTAGTCAAACAGGCAACACCTCTCTCTAAAGCTGTTATGGATGTCATTTTGGAGGCCAGGAGGCCTAGCACCAGGAAAGCTTACTTAGAAAAATGGAATAGATTCTGCGCCTGGAACCAGGCTCACAGCCTTGACCCTCTTGTTCCAAATATTCCTCAGATTTTACAATACTTAACTGAGATGCTGGACAGAGGCCTATCCTTTTCATCAATTAAGATCCACACCTCTGCCATTTCTACACATTACAACATGGATCCTCCTTTATTCTCTCATCCCTTGCTAATGCAGTACCTCAGAGGGGCTAAAAACATAAGACCGCCCCGTAGAGCACCAACACCAACTTGGGACCTCAATTTAATTTTGGAAAAACTGACCCTACCACCTTTTGAGCCAGCCAATACAGCCGATCTAAAATTTTTATCATGGAAAACAGCTCTGCTCCTGGCAGTAACTTCAGCACAAAGAGTCTCAGAGCTACAGGCATTAATGGCAGTGGAACCTTTTATAATTTTTCACCAGGACAGGGTATCTTTAAGGACAAACCCTACCTTCATGCCAAAGGTGGTATCTAGTGTGGCTCTTAACCAAACCATCCATTTGCCAACTTTTTATCCAAACCCCCAAAATAAAGGGGAGAAACTTCTGCATTCTTTGGACATACACAGACAGCTACGCTTCTACTTGGACAAAACAAAAGCTTTCAGGAAAACTGAACAAACTGTTTGTAGCATATGGTGCAGGATCACAAGGCAAGGCTATCTCAAAGCAGACTATATCCAAATGGATAGGACACTGTATTCGGTACTGCTACACACAGCATGGAAAATCAGTCCCTAATAACATTAGGCCTCTTTCCACCAGGGCAACAGCCACTTCAACAGCCTTTCCCAGAGGAGTACCTACCAAGGAAATTTTGGAGGCTGCAACTTGGAGTTCAGTGCACACCTTCACCAAGCATTACCACCTGCCTCTTTACTCTAAATCCAGAGCAGGATTTGCCACTGCAGTTCTGCAGGGCCTCATAGCCAATCCTAACTATTTATAGACCAGCCACCCAACCTTAGCTTTGGGAATCAACCCAAGTGTGATGACTGCAGCAGTTTAACACGATGAACATAGTACAGTTTTGTACCTACCATAAATGTAGATGTTCTAGTGTTCACACTGCTGCAGTCCAGGTTACCCTCCCTCCATCCCCTCTGAACTAGCTGGACTTATCTATACCTTTCTATCCTATACAACCTTTGGGGTGTATTTGCTGGTAACTGAAGGTATTGTTTTTATTTTATACATATATTTTTGATTAGCAATATGTATTGCCTACCTACTTGGGGGCACCTGACATCTGGGGCAAGAAAAACTGAAGAAAATGGCTTCGGATGCATATTATATACCCCTGGCGCACTGACGTCAGAGTAGAAGCAACAGCAACCGACGCCGGACCAAGACTTTGGAACTCTGGCCGACTGCGGGACCGTGTGATGGCAGGATAACCCCAAGTGTGATGACTGCAGCAGTGTGAACACTCGAACATTTACATTTATGGGAGGTACAAAACTGTACTTTCTCTGCACTACCCTTTGGCTTATCTACTGCGCCCAGGGTATTCACAAAGTGCCTAGCTCCAGTTATTGCATTTTGCAGGCAAAGAAATATTCAGATATACCCATACCTGGATGATTGTCTATTTCAGGCAGAAAGCCAGGACATACCTTTGAATCATCTAGCCTTTGTACAAAGGGTTCTAACTTGTCTGGGGTACACCATAAATTAAAAGAAATCACACCTGGTACCCTGTCAACAAATTATATTCCTGGGAGCAAGCTTGAATACAACTTCCCAGATGGCTTACTTCATGCCAGAGAAACAAATTAATTTGACAACCTACTTCAAACAAGTGGCCACAAAAACCCTGCTATATCTGCAAGACCAATACAAGCCTTGGGGTTCATGGCCTCCTGCATTCTTCTAATTCCATATGCAAGACTGCATATGAGGAAACTACAGTGGTATCTAAAAAGCCTATGGTGTCAACATTCTCATGATCTAGAAGCAATGATCCCTATCATACCTTGCCTACGAGTTCCTTTGGTGGGCAGAGGCCTGCCACCAAAACAAGGGACTACCTTTCACCCCACCCCCTGCCGCCAAAACCCTAACAACAGTTGCATCAGACTATGCATGGGGGACTCAACTGGCAGGGAAGTGCATTCAGGGAAAATGGAATCCAAGTCAAATGCACCTGCATATCAATCAAAAAGAAATGTTAGCTGTACAGAATGCTCTGAGAGCCTTCAAGGACCACATTCCTCCAGGACAACTAATGGTAAAGACGGACAACACCACTGTTATGTGGTACATAAACAAGCAGGGGGGTACACATTCTTACCCCCTCTGCAGACTAGCCATGGCATTGTGGAACACAGCCTTGAGCTACCAGGTGCACCTACAAGCTCAATTTCTGCCAGGAAAATTAAATACACTGGCAGACGGACTAAGCAGAAACCTCATGGACCCACACAAGTGGAAACTGGAACCAAGGATTTTCAACAGGTTGACAAGCAAATGGGGGAGCCCAGATATAGACCTGTTTGGCTCTCCCCAGAACTACCAATTGGACAAATTTTGCACAAGTACTCCCCACAAACAAGCCTGGAAAGCGGATGCTCTGTCCTTCAGCTGGAAAAACCTATCAGTCTATGTCCCCCCCCTGCCTCTTCTCTCCAAAGTACTACTAAAAATCAAACAGGACAAATCAAGGATGATTTTGAATGCTCCAGAATGGCCACGCCAACACTGGTACCCCCTCCTGCGCAGTGTGTCATGGTTATCCCCATGGCACCTGCCTCAGACTCCTTCCCTGTTGTCTCAGCAGGAGAACCAGATTCTGTACCCTCAGCTTCTAACCCTGAACCTTGCAGCCTGGCTAATTACATAATCTCTCCTTTACCATCTCTCAGTAAACCTGTGATGGATATCATTTTAGAGGCAAGGAGGCCTAATACTAGAAAATCTTATGCTGAACAATGGAAAAGATTCTGTGCCTGGAACCAGTCCCAAGGGATGAGCACATCAGCGCCCAATTTACCTCAGATTTTACAATACTTAACTGAGATGCTTCACAAGGGCCTGTCTTTTTCCTCCATTAAAATTCACGCCTCTGCCATTTCAGCTCATTATAACACAGAACCCTACCATCTTCTCTCATCCACTGCTCAAGCAGTTTCACAGAGGGGCCAGAAATTTGAGACCACCCAGGAGAGCTCCAACCCCAGCCTGGGACCTTAACTTTGTTTTGGAGAAACTCACTCTACCTCCTTTCAAGCCAGCTGCTACTGCAGACTTAAAATTTCTTTCTTGGAAAACAGCTTTCCTTTTAGCAATCACTTCAGCTAGAAGGGTATCTGAATTACAGGCCCTTATGGCAGTGGAGCCTTTCATCATCTTTCATGCGGACAGGGTGTCCCTCAGAACCAATCCATCCTTCATGCCCAAGGTCGTATCCAGTGTGGCTCTTAATCAGTCCATTCATTTGCCAACCTTCTTTCCCAATCCACAGAACAAAGGGGAATGGATACTGCATTCCTTAGATGTGCACAGACAACTCAAGGGGTTTTGAGGACATTAATGAAAAAGAACAGTTTGTTTCAGAAGATGAGGAACACGAGACTGTTGGTTATCAGGATTTTCCCATTCCCAGACGCTCCAAAAGAATAGCCAATCGCAAACAGACGAACTTTTCTGCTTACCAGAAGGTAGCAAACAATTACAGAAACTCCCCGAAGTGGTAGGAGATTTTCTTTTATCTTCTACTTTTAATAGTAATTTGTCAAAAATCCAACATACTATGAATGGTTTTCATATTTTTAGTTATACAGACCAAGAAATTACATATGAACACTTTTCATTATTCTCTAAAGGGTTTAAATTTGTCCCTACCAGAACACCTGATATAGCTGAAACCTTTACAGAATTACAATTATATTTAAGGAAGCTTAACTTAAAGGTAATAAATGTTAAGAATGAAAAGGATCCTGTCAATAGAGTAAGGACAGGTTTTAAGAAAGGCAGTACTTATAACCCACCCCTTCATCCACTTATTGGTACATTTGAGAAAGTTATTAGGGATGAAATTTATGAGATTTGGGGAAGGGATAAAAAGATTTTTTATAACCTTAACAAAACAGAGAGGGCCTTACTTGATAAATTGAGAAAAGATAGGAGCATTCGTGTTATGGTTCCTGACAAAGGTGGAGGAATTGTAGTATATAATAGCATTGATTATATCGATGCTATGCAGAAGATTTTGTTCAATGAAAATTACTATACAGTGTGTTCTAGGAATGAGATTTATATAGCTTACAGAAGAATAGATGGTTTCTTGTATGAATATTTGATGGACCAAAGTAATTGACAAGACAGTATATGATTTTTTAACAAATGTGCATCCAAAAATTCCGGCCATGTTTGGGATTCCTAAAGTACATAAAGGTGTTGAAAATCCCCCTTTTAGGCCTATTGTGGCCGCGGCTGGATCTAAGATTCACAATTTATCTGTGTACGTGGACAGGAGGATAAAACATGTTGTTGACCTATGTCCCCACCTGGTTAAAGACTCATGGGATTTTCTTGGGCAACTTAAAGACCATCTGTGGCACGCTGACTACACCTCTTGACTATAGATGTAGTTGATCTTTTCACCTGTATTCCAAAGCGGGAAGGATTATCCTTTTCTGAGGAAACCTTGTACAGTTTGTCTAATTTAGACAATGATGAGGTTAAATTGCTCAGTGAGATCATGGAAATGATTTTAGATCACAACTACATCTTTTTTGAGGGTGAATTTTACCAACAGGTCAGAGGTGTAGCAATGGGAGCGGCTTGTGCCCCTACCTATTCAAACTTAGTCTTACTAGGATGGGAAAGACAGCATTTATTTACAAGTAAATTCTATAAGAACATATCCTTTTACTGTCATTTTTTGGATGACCTATTTGTTTTATGGAAAGGAAACATTACAGATATTCCATTATTTATACAGTATTTGAACCAAACAACTGAATTTTTTAAGTTTACATTTCATCACGACTTTTATGAAATTAGTTATTTGGATATTAAAATTATCAAAGGTCAAGAGAACTTTATATGTAGAATTTACAGAAAGAAAACCTTTTGTTACAATTATTTGCATTACAACAGTCACCACCCCTTATCTCAAAAGAAAAGTATAATAAAGGGACAAGCTGTGAGGGTAGCCAGGATGACCTCCTTGTATGAAGATGTTACAAAGGAATTTGTATTTCTTAAGAACATGTTTGTGGAAAGAGGCTACCCTATAAGTTTGGTAGAAAACATTTTAACTGAAGTTCTGGATGAGTGGGGGAAAAATATACACCCCTTCTTGGAAAAGGTTTGGACAAAAATAAGAAAAACGTTCCAAGACATGAGGGGGAAATTGAGAAGGTGAACAGTATTAATTATGAACAAACCTGTATTGTACAGTATAGCCCCCTATGTCAACATATAAAAAAAGTAATGCAAAAAAAACTGGAGCATTTTTAAAGTTGACAATGAGATATTTAAAGCTGTGGGAGACTAACCTTTTTTTACCACTAAAATAGGATTAAATATTAAGAGAATTCTAGAGAAGGGACAGGATTTCCCCTTAAATAACAACAAATATAAAGATGGAATGGGTACTAGACCTTGTGGTAGATGTAAATACTGTAGTTGCATTTTACAAGAACCAGTAATGTATTTGGACAATTTAATGAAAAGTATTGTTCATTCTAGGGGAGGAAATTGTTGCACCAGTGGGCTAGTGTATATAGCTAGGTGCAACACCTGTACTTCATGTTATGTCGGGAAAACCGAAAGAACTTTAAAAACTAGAATGTATGAACACCTGTATGATATTAAAAACAAAAGAGAAACTAATGCACTGTATAAACACAGTGTTATTTGTGAGAATCATACAGGCTATAAATTTGCAATACTTGACCGGGTAAAGCAAGATATTAGAGGTGGGGATTGGCAGAATTTATTATGTAAAAAAGAACTTATGTGGCAGCTTAGACTGGCTGCAAATCTGCCACCTGGTTTAAACGGCTATTTGAGCATATACCCTGTTTTAAAGGAAAAAGCAGAAGCTATTTAGTAATTTTATATGTATCACTATTTATATTTTTCAAAACAACATGTTTTGTGATATTGTTCTTATTTACTAAGATGTGTGAATATATGAAAAAGTATTTTTAAACATCAGTATACTTTGTACTGGTTTGTGAAACTTTTTAATAATTTGTCTTTACATTTCTAAATGTTGTTGTCACATTTTAGAAAAGCTTTTTCTTTAAAGGTTTATTGTTTAATTGACTCAACAGCCCCATGATAGACAAGTATGAAATTTATTGGTTACTTCATAGTATTTAAGAAGGTGTTTTGTGGCATTCTGTTTGATTCTGATGAAGTCAAGGCTTTACTGACGAAAGCGCTCAATTTTTATGTTATTTTATGTCAATTAAAGAGCATTTCGGACTCACAACTTTTAGTGCTGATTTTGTTGTTTCTATGTTGATTTGAGCACTAAAACACCACCAGTTTTTCTGGTTCACAACTCAGATTCTACTTGGACAGGACTAAACCTCAAAGGAAATCAGAACAACTGCTGTTGGCATTTGCTGCAGGGGCAGAGGGGAAGGCTTTTTTCAAAGCAAACCATTTCTAAATGGATAGGCCATTGCATTCATTTCTGCTATAAGCACCATGGAAAACCTATCCCCCAGGGGATCAGACCTCACTCCACCAGGGCTGCATCTACCTCTACAGCCTTTCTCAGAGGCGTCCCTACCAGGGACATCCTAGAAGCTGCTACCTGGAGTTCTGTACATACTTTCACCAAGCATTATCATTTGCCAATTTTCTCTAAATCCAGAGCTGGCTTTGCCACTGCAGTCTTGCAAGCCTTATAGCTGGTCCTAATTCTATCCAAATTCCTCCTCCCCAACCATAGCTTTGGGAATCTACCCAAATGTAATGACTGCAACAGTGAAACATGAAGAACATAGTACAGTTGTGTACACTTACCATAAATGTAGATGTTCGAGTGTATTCACTGTTGCAGTCTTGGTTACCCTCCCTCCAGCCCCCTAACTTCTTTTGGCTATACCTCTACTTTCCTTTACTATGCTTAAAAGCCTTTTTTGGTGTATTTGCTTTTTTGTTGGAGGTATATCATTGTACTTTTATATTTAATTGCTCCCCATAAGGGGGGCACCTGACATCCGGGGCAAGAAAAACTGATGTAATGGTGTCGGCTGCATGCTTTATACCCCTGATGACCTGACGTCATAGAAGAAGGAACAGCAACCAAAGCAGGACCCAAGACTTTGTTAATCAGGCCGACTGAGGGCTATCTGCAAGCAGATAACCCAAATGTAATGACTGCAACAGTGAATACACTCGAACATCTACATTTATGGTAAGTGTACACAACTGTACTTTGTGCATGTGTGTGGTCGCGTAAATGGCAGTTAATAACATAGTGATTTACCTTAGAAATGGCTGACAAAATAGGTACAACTGGATTTAAACAGTGTGATAAATGTAGCAGGAAAATGCCAACTCCGATGGGCATCTTTCCTGCATTTATTGCTTGGGGGTTCGCCACTTGAAAATTCAGCCTCCATGTGACCTCTGTAAGGATTTTATTGCCCGCACCCTTGCAGAGCATCGAAATAAGTTGATCCTAAAGGGGTTGTTAAAACCCCCTTTTTCAGAGGCTTTGTCTGAAGTGTAGGTATCAGAACCTCTTAGAAAGGAAGCGATAAAGAGGAGCCATTCATTTCCAGCCTCTCCACATTCTCAGGAGCCAAAATCATCCAAAGGCCAGGTTTCCATGGAACCGAGGTCAAAACAACTGAAATCAGCACCGGAGTGTACGGCCCCTTCCACAGTGCCATCTCATCTTTATGGAACTGACTAAAGTTACTGCAGTACCGACCCCTTCCACAGTACCTCAGACCCTCTCAGCACCATAATACTTTCTCCCATAAAACTGGTTACTTCCCCCAACACAATCTTCTGGCCATTCAATCGTGTTGCTGAAGGTCGAAACCCTAGCCAGGACTCTATATTCCCTGTCAATTGACCCCTTTGTTGGGCAGCCACTTAGTCCATTTGTTGATTGTCCTGAATCTCACTCGGGAATGTCTATCTGTTCCACTAGGAGCCTTTCAGAGCTTAATTTACTCAGACTGGTAGATCAGCTCTTTGTGGTCAGAGGTATTCCAACCCCTTCTAGGACCTCCCTCCCAGAGCCGAGGTTTTTGCTCCACAGACTCAAACTTATCTTCCTCCTTCAACCTCCCCACAGGATTTGGAGCCCTCAACGCTGAAGCATGTCCTGGTGCCAACTTCTTCTGTACCAATAGTGGATCTCACCTTGGTGCCAGAATCCACTCTGTGGACCTCTGGTCAGTCGGACCCAACCCACCCACAACACCATGACTTGGCTGTTTGCTCCTGAATCTCTAGTACAGCACCAATTGTTTCCCACTGTGCCGATTACGGTTCCAGTTGTGTTGGCAGTTCCGAGCCCTCTTGCTGCTTCTTCTCTATGTGCAGGCTCGTTGGAGTGGAGTGTGACCCTGGAACCGAGGTTGTCTTTCTCAGTTCCGGGCTCCCAGCCCTCTTCAGGTGGGCCTGCTTTCAGATTATGGAGAGAGCGCTCACCTCAGCAGGCTCACAGTTGGCACCATCAATGTCAGATTCTCATATCCTCTGGTTCATATTTGTCACAGTGTACTACTTTGGGGTAGCGGGCACAGGAATGGCAAGACACCCTACTGCAGGGTACCCTCTCTTCAGCGTCCTCTTCATACCTCCCCTCAGTCAGCCACCCTGTAAGAGATTGTGCAAGAGAAAGCATGTTGATTCTCCAGAAGAATATCTTACTGAGCATACAGACTTCAATGAAGGGGAAGGGTCCCCATGGTATCACCTGAAGATGTCTCCATTGGAGAAATCCTGGAAATCTTAAATAAGAGGGGTGACTGGAAGCCCACCAACCCTTCCTCGGAGGAATCTGTCTTCTTGCAGGCTTTCCGTGTCCAGCCTTCCTCGTCCTAGGTGAGCCCGCCGGCAGATGCATTAGTCAAGCTGATCATGCAGCATGCCTGGAAGGCCCCTGACACCGTAGAGCCAATCCCCAAAGACTAGACAAAATACTCTTTCCTCCCCAAAGATCACCCCCACTGGTCTGAGGGTTTAGCGGTAGATGCTATAGTGCTGTCGGCGGCCACAAAGAAGGAACTCGCAGAGGAGAGTCCTACTGTCTATCCTTCAAACCAACAGTACAGGACGTTAGAGGGAGTAAGGAAGCGGGTTTACACTTCAGTGACCTTTGCCATTCGGTCTGTGAATTATCTGGCACATTTTACCCGCCTTGAAAGGGACCTGTTCACAACTCTCGGGAAGCCTAGCAGGAGCAGTGTCTGATGAGGTACGTGACAAGGTTGCCTCCCAGCTTGCGACCATAGAATCCATCTCTAACCCCTCCATGTGGTTGATTGCACATACACCCAAAGGAGCAGCCAGAGCAGTGAGTGCAAGCATTGTGATTTTGTGGTCCCTTTCAAGTCTTCCTTCTTCAACGCTCCCATTGACGCTTCCTCATTGTTTGGCCCAAAAGTTAGACACATTAGCCAGGTGTGAAAAGGATGGAAAGACTCTTTCTGCTGTGGGCATACATTTTCCACTTCTCAATTACCCTATTCCAGGAATCAGAGGAGTGGGAAGATGTGGTTTAGAAAGTCCCAAGGGCCTTTTTGGGACACACATGGCGAGTTTTCTGCCTGGAGCAGAGGGGGGAACTCATCAGGAAGATGCCCCTCCTGTGGTAGAGGGGGCCCACATAACCAGAGTTCCAGAGATTCTTTCTCGGCAACCCTATTAATGCTCCTGAGGAGTGGCCCGATTGCTTACCTGTGGAGGTAGTCGGGAGCAGGTTCTCTCTGCAACACTTGGCCTGGCATGCAATAACATCAGATTCTTGGGTGCAGACAATAATTACCAGCAGTTATCATAGGTTCATAAGTTATTACTAAGCTAACTGCCCTTGCGAGCCATTGTAAACCTAGCCAATTATCCCTTATGAGACTCAAACCCTGCACCTTGTGTTTGTAAGGCAAACACCTTAACCATTAGGCCACCCTCCCCATATATCTCCTATCACGTTTATCCAAGGCTGCAAAGGCAAATCCCTGACGTTTCACCCAGTCAGAGAGATGAAGCAGCTCAAGAAATTCAAAAGCTGCTCAGAAAAGGAATCATCGAAACAGTCCCACTAGACCAAGTAGGATCCGGATTTTACTTGAGATTCTTTTTAGTGCCAAAAAAGACAAGGGGACTGGAGGCTGATTCTAGACCTCAGTATCTTGAACAAGTTTGTCAAACTGACAAAATTCCGGATGGTCATGGTTCAGTCTATCCTTCCTTTAATGGAAAAAGATGATTGGATGTGCTCTATAGATCTTCAGAATGTGTATTATCACATAAAAATGGACAAGCGCTCCAGAATATATGTCTGCTTCTGGCTGGGAGCCAGTCATTACCAATTTTCCTCACTGCCCTTTGGTCACACCACAGCCCCCAGGGTGTTCACCAAATGCATGGCAGTGGTAGGAGCTCATCTGAGACTGCAAAGATTCTGGGTGTTTCCATATTTAGATGATTGGCTCCTTACTGCCCCCACCAGGCATCTACTGCTTCACACCTTATACTACACTCTGGAACTGGCAGATCTCTTAGACATTTCTATAAAGTCAAATGTAGAACTCACACAAAACATAGAATTCATCGGAGCAACATTCAACACAAGATCCTGTCTGGTTGCTCTACTCTTCACAGATTGCAACGATTAAGGTCACAGCTCCAAGCGATACTCTCTGGGCATAGTCACGGCTCGTTTACAAGTAATAGGGTCATTGGCAGCGACAGTCACCCTACTTCCCCTGGCTAGATTCCACATGAGGCTGCTTCAGTGGCTCCTAGTGTCACAGTGGTATCTGTTAGCTCACCCCATGTCTTTCCAATCTGCATAACAAGTCGAAGCAAGCAGGATCTGAATTGGTGGATGAAGTCAGAAGAAGTGTTATGCAGTCGGCCTTTTTCACCCGCTCAGCCCAAGGCCAAAGTGACCACGGATGCATCCCTGATTGCGTGGGGTGGGGCATTTTGAGGGAAAGACAATTTGCATATTAACATCCTAGAACTGAGTGCGGTGCTTTTAGTGTTGCAAGCATTCCAATATGCCCTTCCATCAGGGATAATTGCTATCCAATCAGACAACATGTCCGTCGTCTGGTACATCAGCAAACAAGGAGGAACCAGATCCTGTCCATTATGTCGGGAAGCCATGAGGGTATAGCAAGTGATCACCTCCAACAGCTTTCTGATAACAATGCACATTCCTGGGAGTTCAAACGTGATTGCGGACAAACTGAGCAGATGCATTCTTCAGCCTCATGAATGGTCTCTCAGTCCAGTAGTAGTGCCGGAGATCCTTTGTCATTGGGGTCAGCCTTGCTGCGATCTGTTTGCATTTCCCATGAACCACAAATGCTGCAGCTACTTTGCACTTATCCCCCCTCAAAGGGAGTCCCCAAGAGATGCCCTTCTGCGTGATTGGCCCCCAGGACTGCTTTATGCCTTCTCTCCCATTCCCCTAATACCCCAGTTCCTGAAGAAAACACAAAGTTTGAGAAGCAAAGTGATCCTCATTGCACCCTGTTAGCCCCGTCAAGTCTGGTTCCCCTTTCTTTGGCCTCACCTAGTTCACCGTCCGTGGACGCTGGACCCAACTCCGGGGTTCCTGTCTCACCCACAGGGGATGATCCATCCAACCTGCCAACTCTCAAGCTGACTGCTTGGTACCTCCACTTCTGGTAATTGCTAGGCAGAATAATCTATCTTCCCCAGTACAAAAGATACTTCTGGCTTCCTATAAACTGTCCACCAGGAAACTTTATCTTAGTAAATGGAACAGATTTGTGATCTGGTCTCAGCGAGAAGGTCTAGACCCCTTTCCATCCTCGATTAATAATGTGTTGGAATATTTGTCAACTTTACTCCAGTCAGGAGCTTCAGCTTCTACTATTAGAGTTCATTTGTTGGCTGTTTCAAATTTCCATAATGCCTTCGATGATTTTTCCCTGATATCTCACCGCTTCTGCAAAACATTCCTAAAGGGAGTTATGCATTTAAAGCCACCTTTTAAAGAGCCCATTGAACCTTGGCATTTGACGTTGATCTTGCAAACTTTGACTCTTAAGCCGTTCTAGCCAGCAGCCACCTGTGACATAAAATTGTTATCTTGGAAGACCTTAAGACTTTATTCCTGGTAGCCATCATTTCTGCCAGGAGAATATCAGAATTGCAGGCCTTGTGTGTAAAGTGCCCATACATTGTTTTTCATAAAGAGAGAGTATCACCTAGGACTTAACCCCTCCTTTTTGCCCAAAGTTGTCTCAGACTCAAATATTAACCAGTCCATTGACCTGCCATTTTTATTCCCGAATTTTTCAAAGAAAGGAGAATATTGTTTGCATGTGTTGGATGTACACAGACAGTTATGTTTTTACTTGGACAGAATGAAATCCTTCAGAGGGAATTGGACCAACTATTCCTGTCCTTTTTAGGTCCTCGACTAGGCAAATCAGTTTCCAAAGTCACCTTGTCGAAATGGTTGAGCGATTGTATCACCTTTGTTTATCATCAAAATAAAATGAGTCAGCTAAAGTCAAGGCCCACTCTACCAGGTCAGTTTCCACTTCAGTGGCCTTCCATTCTAGGACCTCCATGGACGACATTTGTGCAGCTACCCCTCATACTTTTATTACTCATTACAAATTGGATATGGTCTCCAGGGGAAGAGCATCCTTTGGCTCTATGGTGCTCAGGTATATCCTTCCACAGGGCCTCCCGGGATATAAAGTAGTTAGGGACTCTGTCCCAACTGTCATGAATGACTCAAGATTGACAACATCAGATAAAGAAGTTATGCTCTTACCATAACGTTCCATCTGTGTTAGCGATCTTCATTTATTCTTGACATCCCATGCTCCTACCACTTCCAAAGGCTCCTGGTGGTCCGGAACTAGTCTTGGTTCAGTAGTAGGGCAGTTGCTCAGAAAAGCTTTTGTTTCTACGGGCAAACTCAATCTGAAGGGAAGGTAAGAGAGGCACTATGGGTAACCTTAGCTCGAACGATTTTCTGGCTGGCGCAAGCTTATTTCAACAGCCGAGTCAGTTCTGGGGACTGAACCGAAACCCAAATGTCAAGAATGAATGAAGATCGACAACACTGATGGAACATTATGGTAAGAACATAACTTCTTTTTCACTAGCCTTGCAAAAGATATGTAGGTCCTTTCTGAGGCCACTGTTCTGCTCAAGCCACCCATTAAATACTCCACTTCTCAGTGGGATCTCACTTTAGTTCTGTAAGCGCTCACAAAACTGTTATTGGAGCCTTTTTTACTTGCTGTTTAAAGCACCTTTTTTGCATGATTATCTGAACTCCACGCTTTGTCATGCAAACAACCTTACTTGTTTTTTTTTTCACTAAGACTTGGTCTCCTTCAGACCAAATCTACATTTGCCCCTAAGGTAGTCTCAGAGACTGCCATAAACCAGGCTATTCACTTTCCAGTCTTTTCCCAAATTACTTTAAGAAAGGAAAATACCAACTTCACACCCTAGAATGAACATTGAGAACTAAGGTTTTATCTTCATAAGACAAAATTGTTAAGGAACCATGACCAATTTTTTTGTATCCCTTTTCCAGACTAAGCTAGAAGTCAAAGTTTACAAAGTCACATTTTCTAGGTGGCTTTTAGATTGCTTTACCTCCATTTACTGTTCCAGCAACAAGCCATTGCAATCAAGAGCTAAAACACATTCCAAGAGATCTGCTTGGAGTTCTTATCAAGCACTGCAAACTTGACCTTGTTCCAGTGGCTATAGCTTCATTTGGTTCCACCATTTTAAGGGGTATCCTGCCATGATGGCACCAAACCAAGTAAAAATACTTGGGTAATCTGTCCCAACAATCTTGATTAATGGAGGGGGCAATGCAGGATATGAAAGTTATCTATGTACCATAACAGTAGATCCTTATTGTCTCTCTCCATTTGTCTCAATGTCCCACCCACATCAACCTTTCCTTCCTGTATAGACCTGGTAGATCTAAACCTGAAGGCTTTCTCCAGGCCACCTTCTTTGCAGTAAATTCATAGCTAATTGATTGCAAACTTGATCTGATACAATGAGAATAGAGATTATAAGGGGAGATGGGGGAAGCACAAGCACTGGAGAAGTTTTAGTGGTAAATTTCTCATTTCGGATCCACTGAGGGGACAAATAACCCTAACCATGGAGACAGACTGATAGGAACAATAAAGATCTGTTGTTGTGGTAAGTACCTAACTTTTGTTTTATTTTTTCTTTGTATGCCCAAGCCTTGTGAACATACTATATTCGGCTGGGCATGCAGTGGGTACTGTCAGGGCATCACCTCTGCCTTTGTGGTAATGCTTCTCTGTTGACCCTCCTACCACATTTACCAGATGATGCCTCTACTTCTGCTCTCCAATAGACTCAGAGATACTGGGTGCACCTCCAGCCTTCCCCCGAACCCCCAAGAGAGATGAACAGGCTTTGTCTTTTCATTCTCCCACCATGTGCAAGCTCCTTCAGAACCCCAGCCACTTGCTGAAGCTGGATTGTCTGTCACAGTTAGCTTAGTGGAGTCCAGGGATGAAGCCCTAACACCCCTGCTAGAGAAGTGCTATAAAAGGGCTGCTAATTACTCACAGACTCACTGTTCTTTTGTGAAGCACTGGTATGAAACTGGTTCAAAATTGTAAAGCTGTACTGGAAATACAAGAGAACTGCAAGTTTATGAAATTCACAATCCACTTGATCAGACAGAATTAATGATAAGGAAATGTGAACAAAGTAGAGAAAAAAGGGCAAGTGGAAGGATGTAATAATGAAGAGGTGTAGATGATGGGAGAGCTGAGAAAGGAGTATAAGGGGTTAGGAGTAGAACAGAGGTGTAAAGAGGTAATAAAATAGTGAGAGGGGTGATGTGAGCTAGGTGGAGATTATTCAGTGGTTAATAAGAATCTGTGTAACATATCCTGATTTGAAGCAGTTGCAGAGAGCTGGTCAGTGAAGGGTGGCTTTTAAGTTGAGGCCTGAATTTTGAATAAAAGGTAAGATGATTGAGGTTTGCAGATAGTAATCGTAAAAGTGGTAGGGCCTGAGGTGGAGAAGCCGTGTGCTGTGCTGTGGAGGTTGTTTTGGGGATTACACTGGATTGGATATGTGGGTGTTCGATTCCTTAAGACTATATGAAGGGATCCTGTGTGTAAGATTTGAAGGTGGGGAATGTTGAAGGCTTCCAGCTGCTGAAGCTTAGTTTTTGGCAGTGTACTTGTTTTCCTCATTAAGCATACACACACACACACACACACACACACACACACACACACACACACGCACACATGCATGCACACAAATTGCTCAGGCTACATTTTATATTGGCATGGTGGTTACACTGTGGCACCTGATGTGTGACATATAAGCATATAAGGAAGCACTTTTCTAGACAAGTTCTTTTATGTCAATTGTTAACTGCTTTTTTAATTAATACAAATAGAAATAAAAATCTGAAGCTAGCTGACATGAATTATTTTTTTCCTATTGTATTTTCATTTTATTTATTACAGTGGTAGATGGAAGGTCTTCACTGGAAATGAAATGGCAGCCCTGTTTGGTTGGTGGCTGCTTACGTGCTGGAAGGAGAGTCATCCACAAGGAAATGAACTGAAGAATTGTTACATGTTGGCAACAACTGTCTCTTCAAAAATATTACAAACAATTGCACAGAAAGAGGGATTTCAGTTTGAGGTAATGATTATTACATTGTGCCTTATATGCTTTAGTGTTTGGTATGCTTGCCGAATACATCTGCAAAGTCTAAATCTGTATTTTGTGTTAGAATTCAGCATAAATTAATAATGCATTAGCAGTGCCAGCAATGAAACTGTACAGATGTTCATCACAGAACCATTGCTCTAGGGTTATAAATCTGATCAGCATAGAAGCTGTCAGGCAGACATCAGGCATCTTCCCAGACTTTGTAGCACTGGGATTTCAATGTTTCCTGTCCACTCGTGATCTCCCACTTGGGCTGCTTCTCTTGCTTTGAGGACAGGAGCCCTACTCTGTTCTTTGCCAGCCATCTCTGACTGCCAATTTATTCTGACAAGTGGGACAGCACTGTAGAAATAATTGCACTCATTACAAAAGCGCTCCTTTCTAGGGCTAAAATCTTATTATCCTGCTGCTACAGAGTTCCGCCATGGCTGTATTCAAGTACTAAGGCATCCTGTTAAAGACAGGACCCCTATTCTGTTATGTACTAGCCTTATTTGTCTGCCAAATCAAGCTGACAAACTGGGCAGTGCTGAAAGAAATTACTCTCATTATTAAAGGAGTCATTTCTGGGGATGAAATCTTTAACCTTACTACTGCAGAGTTCCTGCCTGGGCACTTTGGAGTACTGAGGCATCCTCTTTAAGACAAGAGTACTCCTCTGTTATCTGACTCCTGAAAAAAGCTGACAAACATTATTAAGGAACTCTTTCAAGGGATAATCTCTTCTTACCTTGCTGATGCAGAGTTACACTGTGACTGTATTTGTAGTACTGAGGTGTCCTCTAAGTAAGATCCCTGCCTGTACCAGATGCTGTTTGTGTACCATTTTAATATTTTTTAATGTTAATTTTGTCAGCTTTGAGCAGAGGCTTTTGCTGTGTTCACTATTAATAGTTCAAGATTCAATGTTACCTGGTGTGGGTTAGGGAGTTGGGTAGGTGCTGATTCCCCTTTGTCATTTCTAAGTACTTACCAGAGTGGTGTAGGGAGTTGGGTGGGTACTAGTTTCCCTTCTAACATTTTTATGTGCTTGCCAAAACCCCCCTCCATGTCTAAAAACCTGTCACCATCTGTGCAATTTTGCTATCTCCTTCAGTTCTGACGTACTTGTTTGTTGCACTTGAACATTGCAGCTGAAGTCTCCTGTTGCTGGATGGGGTAATTGTGTGTGTATGTGTGTGGGGGATGTGATACCTGCTCCAGACAGCCTTGGGGTGTGGGGATGTGATACCTGCTCCTGACAGCCTTGGGGTGTGAGGATATGATTTGTTCCTTGACCTTATTTTCATTCCCATCCACTCCCTACCTCATTCCCATATATCTAAGTAGCCATTTCCACCACTACATCACTAATTGATTCATTAGTACCCTTCCAGGGCTGGTTGTTAATTTATCCCACTACTTTTCCCTACCTTTTGGTTTTTGACAGTAGACATTTCACAGCATTATGTGGCATGCAAGCTGAATGTGAATAGAATCCCATTTGCATACATTTATGTTAACACTCTCCAACATCATTTTTATTTAATAGTGACCAAAAGGTGCAGAAACACTACCCCTGTCAATCTTTGGGGTTACCTCTCAAAAATCCATTAAGCAAAAGTGCAAGTTATTCCTAATTATCATCCTCTTATTGTAGCTGGAGTTGTGAAATCTAATCCAGGGCCAGAGGAGTACGTAAAGAACATCACCACAGGGTACATAAATGCCTGCAGCCTTAACAAGTGGGCCTCCTTTGGAACCTGGCTTAACCTAAATAGAACAAACATTACTACTGTCACTGAGACATGTTTAAAGGACCATGCATGGGTTCCCACAGACATATCACAAATCTATACAGTGCTTACAAATAATAGGCTTGCCAAATGTCTGGGGAGTGGTGTTATGCTGCCGATAGATAATAATGTAAACCCAGCTCCTACACTTCTCTGTATAAGTAGCACCACCCCTGACTCTGCTCCCAACTGGTTACTAATACAGATACTGCTCAGAGACCATGCTGATATATAGATAGTAGTGATCAATATCCCACCACCCTCCGGCCAGCTTTGCATATTAGACATACAAAACAGTATCCTAAACTAACCAAGCACAGCATAACAATTATTTTAGGTGGCCTCAACCTCGACTGGAAAGATCAACGCAAGTAAAACTTTCCAGACTTGCTACCAACTTAAGACTCGCACAAGTAGTCAAAACAGGCACAAGAACAAATCCTCTAACTAAAAATATATCCCAACTTGCCATAGTTCTAACCAGTATTTCTAACAAGCTTTCTCACTTAAATGTCCTACCAGATGCACTCAGTGACCGTAACCCAGTAACAGTATCCTGGTCATTCAAGCATTAGAAGCCCCTCTCTGAGAGTCTTTTACTGTAGAGACCCCAGTTAGTGTAGTCAGCATAATCTCTCCATGGAGATCCTGGCAGTTGACAGGTCCATAGTCTGCAGTTGCACTGACCGTATTGTCACTCGATAAATGCTGTATAACTTTCTTTCCCCATTAGAGGTTGCTATTATCTGACATTCATGCAAAGATAAAACTTGGAGACAAAGCATGGAAAGCAGACCACAGAGCCAAAAGTCACATAAGCAATACTGTACTTTAAAAAGAGAAGTAAGGGTTCTAACTAAGGCTGTTAAGGCTCAATACATCAAGAAGACTCATTGGATTGCCCTTAAAGATTCTGGAATGGTATCGAATCTGTTGCCACTTGTACATTCCTCCCTAAAGTTCCTAAAATATTAACTCTTCCACAGAAAATATTGTTCATCACCACCTACTGTCACACTTAAATTTCAAAACACTCAGCCCCCTTCCTATCCCACTGCCCCCCCCTACACAGAGTCCTTAATTACTGAAAATTCTGTTTCAGAGCCGTCACTTCAAAACAGGTTATGGACCTGCTTGAAATGCTTGAGGCCAACAACTAGCTTGAATTTCATCATATTTTTTTAGCTTGGCAATCAATACCTCTGCAAGCCTGATGCTCATAACTTTAACCTATCTCTCACTACCGATACCCTACCTTTAGACATGTCCACATTATTTCTCTTCCCAAATCTCCCAGTGCCCCAGTTGCTAACAACTTCTGGCCCATTGCCAAGCTTTGTTCTCTTCCAACATTTTAGGGAAAATTTTCTACAATGAGATTTTAGAAAATTTTAGAAAACAATTTCTACAATAACATTTTAGAGTATATTACAAAGTATGACATTCTGATTGCTAGACAGCATGGCTTTTCATCTTAACTGTAGCACCTTTACTGCCTTGTGTTTTCTCAACAACCAGATTTTTTTAAAAATATGGACTCAGATCCTCTAACTGGCACCTTTTTCCTTAGTTGTAAAAGAGACTTTGAAATGGTTAACCACACTCTTCTACAGAAACTTGAACCTGTGCGTGTTCTCTGACAGTGTCATACACTGGTTCAAAAACTGCCCAGCTAACAAATTTTTATCATTAAAGATGAATGCAATATTCCAATCTCTGGTAATATTATCAAGGGTTTTCTTCAAGGTTCAGTTCTCAGTCCCTTACTCTTTGTCCTGTATATTAATAACCTCCCCTGAGATCTGCCTAATATTAATTGCATATTTTATGTAGATGACATCGGCACAGGCACCATCTCAAGGCAAATACAGCATCAATTTGAGCTGAGATGAAACTGATCAGAATTGATCAGTGCTACTCCTCTTAACAAATTCAATAAGTTTGTTTGTGTCTTTCGGCTTTTCCCGGTTAGGGGTCGCCACAGCGGAACTCCGGTCCGCTAATGATTGGCAGTAGATTTTTACGTGCTGGCTTGCTGGGCCTAACGCACAACCTTCAACGAAGGAACACCCATTCACGCATGTCGCCACACAGAAGACGCTCTAACTGAGAATCGAACGGGCAACATCTAACTGTGAGGCGACAACGCTACCGCAGCACCACCACCGCAGTATAACAAATTCAATAAGTAAATAAAGTAATAAAAATATGACATTGGGTAGTTACTAATAAGCCTTCCACCAGTATAACAAAAATTGCCACTATGCTACATATGCAGAATCACAAGTAAACATGTTGCTTGCTCAGCTCAAAAGTCTTCCATATTATTTCCAATTTGTTCACCCCAAGCCAGACGAGCTATTGCTGTTAACATTGTACTTCCTAGAGTAGAACATGCACTGTCTGTCACTGCTTCTCACTCTGCCCAAAACATCTCCCAATAGCAGTAGAAAACAAAATACTGGCATTCATATACCTAGCAAACTTAAACAAACAGCACTGTGCCATACTACAAAATGGAAGGTGGCTACCCAAAGCCTTCTGATCCACTTTCCTGCTGGCTTCACTAATTTTATAGGTTATTTTTGAAAGCCACCATCTTCCTCTAAAAAAACTGCACATCAGAGAACTGACCCACTCACTCGGATCAACTGACACTCTTGCTCTTCATTTATTAATACCCTATTTAAACTTACCACAACTAAACTTGCCTTGTACAGAATTGCTCCAGTATGCTGGAACTTGCTTCTAGATGACATCAGATTAGTGTCTAATCTTAAAAGCTTCAAACATGCGCTGAAAAGGCAAAGATAAAAGGGATCCAGTGTAAACCCCTGATTATTCCCTACTAGCATTCTCTGCTGTCTTTCACTCCTATGTTATCTATTTTTCTACATTAATTCCAGACCAGTATTAATTTTTCTGCTTTGCTGGGGTATGGGCCAACTTTTTCATTGATTGTCGTTGTGATATTTAATACTGTTAGTTTATATTCATGCCATGTGGCAGAATTTTCTGTGAAGTTTTTTTTTTTGTACATGTTAGCTATACTATGCATCTCTTGCTGTAAATTACCACCTGTACATAGTGAACTCTTGAATTTGTCTATTATGTTTATGAGTAATGGCTTGTATTCTTGGCCCAGGTTGTAGTTGAAGAGGGTATTTGGACTAGCCAACTTGAAACACAGGCTCTACAGTGATATCAACAAAAGTGAGCTCTAAAAGTTTTTTATGCTGTGGTTTAGTAGTTTACTGGTCGTTCTTAGACATTTTGATCTTGGTAGTAGTAAATATCAGATAAAGCTGATTATGCTGTGTTTTGGCACTTGCAATGACATCAGATCTTAGAAGAACTGCTTTTTTTAATGGTCATATTCCTTCTGAAGATTTCACTCTATAGTATTTATTCTTCTTAGGGAAGATGTTAAATCTTCTGTATTTTTCTTTAGTTACGTTCTACTGTTGTGTCTTGGTATCAGTTATTTCCTATTTGTATTTCCATTAATAATTCCAAAAAGCATGCTACATACAAGTTATTGCAGTTGTTTATACATGATGGGCAATATACCTGCACTGATACTTGGCCTCTGTCTAGTGTTTTTAAAGAGATGTTAGCCGTTCATATACTGTTTTTTCTTTAAGTAGTTCAACAACCAAGTGAGAGAGGCAGAATTGCTTACTATTATGTGAAAGCTTTTTATCTAGATGACCAAAATGCTACTGCAACAGAATGTGTATAGCTTGAGTGGTTACTGAAATTTTATATGTTTACAAAATATTAATAAACTGTTTTTACTGTGACTTATAAAATCCAGTTTAATACCTAGAATCTAACGAATACCACCTTTGTAAAAAAAAAAAAAAAAAAAAAAAAAAAGCTTTGATGACCTGTTGCAATTTACACTTGCATTGTGTAAGCCTTAAGGTTCCAGAGATTTAAATATTACTTGAAATGTGAGGACATAACTTGAGTTTGTCAAAAAGATGAGGATGCAACCATTGTATGTTAGATTATAACCTTCCAGAGCTGGGAATGAGTTAATGTAGAGGAATGTAAATATTTTAAATTATACAACGACCCCCCCATTAATATTCAAAAACGTGCACGCTGATTGGTCAGCGTGCACGTTGTAAATCAGAGTTAAAGTAATGGAAAAAGGTCCGGTCGCTCGGACTTTTTCCATTACTATAACTCTTTTTTTTTTTACAGCAACGGAGAACACAAGATCTCCATTGCTTCACACTGTCTCGCTATGTTAAACGAGTTTAACATAGCGAGACAGCTTTAAAAAGCAACGGAGGTTCTCCGTTGCTTTTTTTAAAGCTGTCTCGCTATGTTAAATGAGTTTAACATAGCGAGACAGTTTGTAAAAAGTAACGGAGATCTTGCTTTCTCCGTTGCTTTTTTTAAAGATGTCTCGTTATGTTAATCCTATTTAACTTAGTGAAACAGTTTGTAAAAAGCACCGGAGATCTTGCTTTCTCCGTTGCTGTTGCCCACAGCTCTGATGTACTGCGTAGGCATACGCATGCGCAGTACATCAGAACTGCCACAGAATACCAGACAGCTGCGGAAGGGCAGCAAGGAGGCATTATACAATGCCATTATTTAAGAAAAGTAATTTTTTTTTTCTTAAATAATGTCATTATATATAATAACTCCACTTCTGGGTGTGGGTAATGCTGGATTTACCCACGGTTGGCTTTGTTTGGCCACTCGGGCTTCGCCCTCGTGACCAAACCACACCAACCGTGGGTAAATCCAGCATTACCCACACCACAGGCGTGGGTTATTGCTATAATATTTCATAAGAAAATTTTAACTAGGAGAATTGGACATTTGCAGATGTTTATAGAGCTTAGAAAGTTAATGAACTTTTGTCTTTTTTCTTGTGCATCTTTGAGTACTACTCCTAAAATGAAGGTCATATTTCAGAATGTTATTTTTAAACTGCTATAATCTAAAGGAAAGAAGAGAAAGAATACATGAGTATCTGCTGAGAAACTGAGCAGATTTCAGAGATGTCCAAGAGACAGGCATTGGTTAATGAGTGGTCTGTGTTGAAAGTACTTGGTGAAATCAGTTTGCCACTGGTTCATTGATACTGTCCCTCATTCTGTAGTTGGAGGCTTCTCTGGATCTCTTGTTCTTTCAGATAACTTCCTCATCTTATTAGAGAATTATAGGAAAATCTGCAATGCATGGAGAGACTGCTTGTCTGTCTAAGAAGAGTATTAAAATTGTGCCTGACTCTTTACTCCTCACACGTCTTTCGCCCTAGATATCTGGTCATAGTTTTCTGTTGAAGAAGCTAGTGTTCATCGAGTTTTCCTAGAAATGCTAGTGATTTCCTGTGTCCTTTGTACCATTGTAGATGCTGAGTTGTTGGTGATTATAGGAACTGCTGTTGTCATGATACCCAGTACCTGGATGTCCAGTACCAGTGGGACCTGGTACATGTGTTGCTGCCTTGGATATCTGGTGTACTGTTTTCTGCTGTAACAGATTTTATTTATGATAAAATTGCAAAGTAGTATTTTAATTTGCTGAGACAAGACTCTCTAGTATCGTCAGTCTCAGTTAAAATCTCTGCCTCTCTGATAGATAAAAGTTGAAACAAAAGCTCTGCCTTTTAGTTCTAAAGAGGAAGATGAAAATTATGTTGCTTATGTATGTGCCTTGCATTGAATAGTATTCTGCCTTCACCAATGATAATGTTGGAGTATGAACTTAAAAAATGAATGATTTTAATACTTGGATTTGTCTCATTCTGTCACCCCAGGGGATCCAGTATCTGTCAGCATAGGAGAATATAGTCAACAGACCATGTTATTTTGCCACGGATGGGCTGAACCTGTCCCTCTTAGGATTTCAGATTTTGGCTAAAACTTTATCCGTCCCTGTAGCCATTTTTAGGCAATGTCAGAAAGACAAAACTGCTAACTTAGTGAAAAAGTTTCCAAGCAACCTTAAGGTGTTACTGGTCAATGCTAGTAGCCTAATAAAAAAAAGCTCCACACCCTTCATTTGTCCTCACTCTGGAGAATGTAGACATCTGGGCTGTAACTGAGACTTGGTTTAAAGATGTTGAAAGTACTCCAACAGTGCAAGGCTACATACCTTTCCACACATTTAGACCAACAGCAGCATAGACTGGGGCCAAAGGGGGAGGTGTCTTGTTCCACAATAGCAGCAAACATGCCCCTAGATTGTTTAAACAGGATGATACCATAGAGCTCATCCATGTGCATGTCACCATAGATAAGGTCCCTTACCATATCATGGCTAGCTACAGGTTACCATCTGTGCCTTTTGAGTCTTATGGCTCTTACCTAAACCTACTAGAGGCACTCACCATCCAACCATCTTCCCTTTTCATGGGTGACTTCAACCACCCCTCTATAGACTGGGAAAATTACACTACCTCAAACTCACAGGCAAAATGCTTCCTGGACTTAATTAACACAAACACCCTAGAACAAGTAGTGCACACTCCAAGCAGGAGAATCAAACATACTGAGTCTAGTACTCACCAACATCGAAGAGAATTGTAACCACCTGTGTGTCACATCCTCACTAGTAAAGCGAGATCACAAAGCTTGTCTCCTTTGAAGTAAAAAGTAATCCTGAAAACCCAGCAAAACCAGTAACAGGAATTATTCTAAGACAAACTCCATCTTGTTAAGTTTCAGTTTGTCAAAATTTTAGGCTCCCCCTTACCCTGAGGCTACAGCTAGCTAGCTATGCAGAATTATTCACAAAATTCTTGTACAAACACATGAACACCTGCACAGATGCTGCCTTACCCAACTGAATTTAACCCAAAACAAACTTTACAAGCAAACTCCACTGGTGGAATCCTCACCTAAACAGGGTATGTAATAAAGTAAGAAAATTCGATATGTAATAAAATAAGAAAATTCATAGCCAAAATAGGGAAGAGCAAGTACAAGTGCTCTCTTGTACAACTAAACAAGAAACTAAGAGGTCCAAGTCTAAGAAGACCAGCTACAAGGTCAGGATAGTCTTACAGGCTAAGAACAATCACGAGGCTTTCTTCAGCTTTGTCTGGAACCTAAAAGGTAACACGAGCCAGTTTGCTGGACTGGTGTAAATGACAGCATCTTCACTAAACAGGGTGACATAGCAGCTCTACTGGCTTATAAATTCAGCTCGGTCTTCACACCCGAACTCCACCAGGTAAAACCCCTCCAACATAGTACCCCCAACTATTAGCAGAGACAAGGTGCTAGCAGCACTTGCTAAAGCCAAGAACAAGACTTCCATCGGTCCTGACAACATTCAGAGTTGCCTCCTGAATAGTCAAACACAACTGTCAGGATCACTTGAGGCTGTCTTAAACTACAGCTTTGAAAAAGGATACATTCCACAGTCATTCCCCTCCACAAGGGTCGACCATCCACTGATCCAGGGAACTACAGGCCCATCGGTTTAACAAGCCTAATATGCAAAGCCGTGGAATGAATTATCATGGAAATGATAAACAAGGGCATAGGCAACCTGCAGGCAATGGAGCAATCCCAGTTTGGCTTTAAGGGATGGTCATGCCTACTTCACATGGTAGACTTCTTTGAGATGGTCATCAAGGCACTGGATAAGGGTAAAACACTGCATACTACACATCTTGACCTAACAAGGGCATTCAGTACAATACCCCACTTAGGCATCATTGGCAAGCTTTCTGAGCAAGGCATAATTCACTACCTAACTTGCTGACTGACTCAGACAGGACCCCAACAGTCAGAATGAGTAAGACCACCTCTATCAAGAGGCTGGTCACCAGAGGAGTACCCCAGGGCTCCATTCTGGGCCTGTTTCTGTTTGACTTCTACTTCTTGGAAGTCAAGGCTGATTTTCGACGCCTCTGGCTCACCAAGTTTGCAGATGACTGTAAATTGGGCGCTATTGTAGATTTCCCCCTAAGACACCAACATCTTGCAAGAGGGTTTAACTCAGACAAATGACTGGTGCCAAAGTCATGGCCTAAAACCCAATGCCAAAAAATGCATTATAATGCCCTTTGGGGATCTGTCATTCAACACCCCTAAGAGTCAACTGAGTAGTAAGGGATCTTGGTACATATGTAGACAGTCTAACCTCCGACCAGCATGTTGCTAAAATAGTAAGAAAATCATTCTTTGTCACTCAACTTCTAGGTAAGGGTATGGCATCCAGTTCCAAAGAAGTTATAGTAGCAGTCTACTCTGCACTTATCAGACCTGTCATTGAATACAATGCCCCCTTTGGCATATATGTAATGAGACACTAGCAACAGTTGGAATGCCCGCAAATGTTTCACACCAGGAGGATTCAGGGCATGAATACCCTGTCCTACACTGATCGACTAAAGGCTCTGTCTACAGGGTGCTGAGAGGGGATCTTTCCCTGGCTTACAGGGCTTCTTCAGGCCCATCCCTGAAGGATCTGTTGAACATGTGCAAAACAAACAGCACCAGAAACACTAGATCCAGGGATCTCAACTTTGCTTGTGACATATGTAGAACATGCTGGAGAGAGAGCTATATGTCCCAGAGGATCCCCACACTATGGAATGGGGTCTCTAACCATGTAAAACAGAGTTCATTCCTGACCCTGTTCAAATGAAACCTTGATGATTGGATGGGAAATCATAGTTTTACCCCCACAGTCTGGCCCGGGTCCCTCATGGACAGAGGTCATCAATAAGAAAAGTATTATCCTAAGTAACAGACCCCATATAAATCCTTAGTTACCTCCTTACAAACATGGCCCCATATATGTCCATGATGCTGTGGATCCAAATGGTTTGCTGAGCATTGCTAGGCTTGTATGGACCCTATTAGTGATTTAGGCTACTAACAGCCTATGAACCATTGTCATGGTAGCAGTAGCAGGTTGGTTCATTAAACAGATGCTGTTCCTTTTTGAAGCTTTGTGGTTTCCAGATTTTTAATGTCAAGTTGTCCCAGGTAACGAGTCACTGTCTAGAGAAGGCTGTCTTTCCTACAGCAGTTTTAAATGGAGGGATGTACTAGAAGGAATTGTTCTGTGTGTTACTGAGTATAATGTTTGTCTTGTAAAGGTAATTTTACTCTTAAAGAGGGGCAGTGACCATTTTTTAGAACCTTGTGAATTAGTCCTTAGAAGAAAAGTCTCCCTATGAGGCACTGAAAACCAACTGGAATTTTTAGCAAATTGCAGTGGTGTAACTGAGGTTCTGCAAATAGAATGAAACTGCAGACATTATTCTCAGTAGTCTGTATTCTGTGATTATTGTAGACTGAATGCACACTGAGAAAAGAAAGGTCATATTTCAATTTTGGTGTTACAATAGTTTTAGCAATGAGTGAAAGGTAGTGACTGATCTTGTAATATACTTTTAATTGAGCAGATAGCTTTGGAACCATGCTGTTGTATTATCCCTGAAGTTTAGTTTTGTAGTTTGTAAGCAGGAGCTTATGATTAACAGTTTTAAAAGCTGTAGTCATAGCAACAGATAGGCCAGCAGTGATGAGTCCATCATTCTTAATGTAAATGGAGTCAGTGACAGTGAAAGTAGCTGTTAAGATGCTTAATAAGTTGTGAAAACTGTGTTATTCATTGCTGAGAAGGTCGTAGCTGTTTGTGGTTAAATGCTTATTTGTATAGTCATTTCTGTAATGGGACCGAGGTTTCATATGGGTAGGTAGTCCTTACGGTTAGTGGGGGGGGGGGTTGTTTTTGAGTGTAGGATTGAAATGGCATGTTTAAAATGAACTTCAGCTGTGGCAGTTGTGGATGAAAAGTTAAAATATGAGTGAGGGGTTTAGATGTTTTCTCTGCTGCCATTCTGAAGAAGGTTGGATGGAGCTTACTGAGCTTAAACCCTAGGGAATTTAGCTTTAGTAGCAGTGCTTTAGTTTCTTTGACTGTCATGTGAGAAAAGTGGAAGGTGGTAGTGAATGATGCTGAGACTGAGATAATGAAGGGTGACCCTGAAAGCTGTCAGTGAGATCCTGTAAAGAAGACAGAAGAAAATGCTGGTAGTCTATGATAAAGGTTTGGTTGTTAATTGGAAAAGCATTATTATTAGTGGTGTGGGAGTCAATAACAGCATCTGCCAGTAGCTTTATTTCCAAAAGAGCCTTGGTTTTATACAGTAAGCAGTTTGTTTTGGGATATGAAATAAGACCTTTGCTGCTTTTGTAGCTATTATTATGGATTTTCTTAGGGTTTGAAATCTTGATAGAGTTGCATATTAGATGGGCCTTGTTTCCAGGCTTTCTAGGCATAATCTTGTTTGGGTTTTAATGGTGTTTGATATCCAGGGGTATAAGAGAGCTTTAAATCTTCTAGTGACTTGGGTAAAGAGTATCCTGAATGTGAATGTGTGATAAGAGATCTTGGGACCCAGGTGGACAGTAGTCACTCCTTTGATAATCACATCACCACAGTAGTCAGGAAATCCTTCTACGTGGCACACCTCATAACAAAAGGGTTCTCATCCAGGAAAAAAAAGGTCATTGTTCCCCTCTACTCGACACTCATTAGACCCATTATAGAGTACAACACCCCTTTTGGAATGTAACTCACAAGACATCTGCAGCAGCTGGAAAGGCCACAGGAGTACCTCACAAAGAGGATTACTGGCCTCAAACAGATGCCCTACACTGACTGTCTCAAACTCCAGCTTCACTTCGTAGCATAAAGCCTATTCCAAGGTGATCTCTGCCTAACATATAAAGCTATGTCAAACCCAGAGCTGTTGGACATGCTGCACCTAAAGAAATCCCAATCCCTCCGAGCTACGTGCTCCAAGGACCTAAACCTTGTCACCACAATAAACAGGACATGCTGGAGGGATAGATTCCTGTCCCAGAGACTTCCCACACTCTGGAATAAGCTGCCCATCTATGTCAAACAGAGTTCCTCATTAGCACTCTTCAAGAAGAATCTTGATGAGTGGATAGGAAATAGGAAATACACCCCGGGGATCACTTCTGTGGCTCTGCTCGACAGGGGCACAGGAAAATAATTTTCTTGGGTGGCGTAAGCCAGGGAACCTTGTTGGCTAGGCTTACTTAGGCCCTTGGGCCAATAGCCTAGTACCTATCTATGAACCTATGAATGTGGTATGAAAGTGTAGAAGAGCAGTCAAGAGGGCTGAAATATTGTAGAGGATGGTTTAACCAATAGTATTGTGGCAGGAATTAAGGAGAGGTCATTTCCCATTTGCGAAAGGTCTTCCATTAATAATCTTGTGGTGGGAAGTCTCTTGATTATTCTGAAAATCTAGATGAATAGCAAAAGGCAGTGGTCACTTGGGATGTCCTTCTATTCCCATGTTGCAGTTTTCATAACTTGAGGGATTCCCCACCTAGTGGACCCGAACGTCCAGCCAGTATAGCAAAGACTTAAGCTGCTGCTAGGTACATGCTATGTTGCACATAGAACAGCTGACGTCAGCCATAAAAATGACGTCTGCATGTACCATCCTCAGAACTTCTCTGCCGTCCATCCGAACGACAGCTTCCTCCATTCATCTATTTGAAAGTATGTCTCGTTTGTCTAAGTACCTATATTAGATGTTAGTTATGAGGGGATCTAGAGATGATTTGTTGACTGAGTATGGCTTTGACGTTGTGGATAGTTTAACTAATTGTGGCAACATCTGTTAAAACATTTTATTTAGCAGGAAAGAATTTTCCCTAAAGCAGTAATGTTGAACTCACCAAAAATTATGGGATTTCAGTAATCCCTTTAGGTAGCATATTCTGTAGTATGTTTTGAATAGGGTCACTGAAGTGTGAAGGGGATGTTTTCTGGACTAATACATAGGTGGATATGTCCCCTAGGTAAATATAGCAAAGTATACAGTTTGGGCAGTGTCATCCATAGTACCTGATTAAGTGGAGGCAGTAACAGTAATTGTACTGTTTACTGCAGTTAGTGTTAAGGCTGTACTTCTCTTCTGGGATCTGGTCTGAAGTCCTTAATAAGAATGTATTTGTCCCAAATTTGCATTTCATCCAGGATTCTGAAATGGCCACTGCATGAATTTGCTGCATCATTAGCAAAGCCTTAAGTGGCAGCCTTATATATTATTTCGACTACAAACATTTCTGAACATTGTTAGATTTTTTTTTTATGTTGTTTGTAGAGGCATATTGTTGATTGAAGGGGTCTCTTGGTCCTAAGTTTAAAGGTGTATCTCCTGACAAAAAGTTTGTGCAGCCAGTAAGCACAGTCGAACACTTTTCTTCTAAATAACATTAAAGGGTTTGCTGTATTGTACAAAAGAATGATCTGAAGAAGCAGTTGTTTTCTTGTTAACTGAGTGAGAAAGGTGACAGTCTTTACACATTGCAGTGATATCTATTGGTGTGTATATAAATGCTCCCTGATAAATTGATGCAACTTTATCTTTCAGTCTTAACCAAAGTAAAAGGAATTACATGATTCGTCACAGTATTACCTGATACAATATTGCTTTAATTGATTCATACATCAGTTGATTAATAGGCAGAAATTCAATTAAATGCAGAAGACATACTTGCAAATAAGTTTCTACCAATCTGTCCAATATCATGATGGAATACAAATGTACCTAACCGTAAGAAAAAATAGTCGATCAACCGAATTAGACAGCTTTATATAAAATTGCTTTTAAATAACTAAAGCGTATTTTAAATGACATAGCAACTAGTCAACAAAATCAAAGTTTATTAGAGAAGACAAGAGCAGTGCATAATTTAAACTGCTTGACGAAGAATGTAGTTTAGCATAAGATTGCAGTTTAGCAGAAGTAAGGCTGCAGCCTGAGACAAAACACAGGGATGAAAACGGCACACTCGATACTTAGAAATGACCCAGACATAATGCAGAAACATCATTATATTCTAGTGTAGAAAGTTCAATATAAAATTTTGTTTCTTGACATGTGTACTGGTATAGACGAAACTGATTTTTAACATGTAGGTCACTGTTGCAGTAGCACAGGGTACTTGGATCCTATGTGTTAAGATACCAAATAATTTTCACTCAAGACAGTTCAGTAGAGAATAGTAATTTCCTTTACTTCACAAAAAGACATAAGCCGCGGTGGTACAGTGGTAGCGTTGTTGCCTCACAGCAAGAGGTTCTCCTGTTCGATTCTCGGCTGGAGTGCTTTCTGTGTTGAGTCTGCATGTCCTCCCAGCGGTCGAGTGGCCTCTGAAAGACATGCGTGAATGGGCATGCCTTCGCTGAAGGTTGGGCGTCAGGCTGACAACTCGGCACCATAAAAATCTGGGAGACAAGGAAATCAAGATCCTGTCTCCTTGAACTTCAAAAAATCATGTTTTTTTTATATTTTTATATTAAAAGCAACATTATTGCAACAGTCATAAAACTGCCACTGACCAATTAGAAGTAAGAAATACAGCATTCATTTTAGTAACTAAGATCTCCTGACTGCTTGTTTTTGACATTCCCTATTAAGCATGATTATGAATTCCATGATAGAACTTTCGGTACTTGCCTATTATCGCAACCACATGCCAAACAAGAGAAACGGCTCATGTACAAGCTGTTCTCCTGCTGGAATGTGTGATACATAAGGTCGCCAATGTTTGGAAAGCCACTTGACACATACATGCCAGAAATTAGATGTTCTCTGCAGTTTTAAAACAAAAGTAGGCATCACCTGTCATATGTTTCAAGTGTCAGACCGATAACACGGATGTTGTCAAATACAAACCTCGCTGTGAGACCTTTTCCTCTTTATTTCAAAGCATAATGAAGTAGTTTCATAAATTATATAAACAGATGCACTTCAGGAGCAAGACAAGAAATTGACGTTACTACAACCGTCATTCTTATAACTATAGGTAGATAACCTGTTTAAAGTGGTCTGCACGATTCACATGCCAGATCTTGATGACTTAAGCTTCTGCTTATGCAAACTACTGGCAATGTTATCATGCAGAATTTTACTTACATGACACAGAATAATGAAGTTCAAATGTAGCACACTGCTTTAATTCCTCAGCGCTTTACATGCCAAAGATACAAAGTCAAAGAAATACTAGAAAAATGGGACCTTTAATGCGTATGCCATGACCCTTTGGCCTGTGTGCCCCATGGAAATGCTGACAGACATCTGTTAAAGAAGCATTTAAAAATACACCTTTTAAATGTTTTGCTTTTAATATTTGTATTGAAATGTTTTATTGTACAGTTGTCAATGTTTTGGGATGATTAAATGTTCTGGTCGTGCTGAAAGTGGCCTGTGAAGACAGACTTCAAATGTGGTTGCAATAATACGGAAGTACTGAACTTTTTACTCAGAACAATTCTTACACTTCACTTTTCTAACCCTCTCAGCACTTGGTGTTGTTACATATTGGAGGACATTCAAGATTTCATTTCACTAACATTTTTCCTTCTCTGTACTTCTCACTCTTCACATACCTCAGAGACTAGTCAGCTTTTAAAGCTTAAGACTGCCTTCCACGTGCTCTAACTGGCAGGAGCTTGAGGGAGCTGTAATAAAAATACAGAGTTCCACATCAGTTTTTTTGCCACCCTTTTTTTTCTGACGACTAAAATATGTTTGTTAGGGAAGCGAATTTTTTAGGACTGTCAGACATTTTTAAGGGAGTTTGTGTATAAACACTTTTGTGAACATTTTGTGTAAAATATGCCACTTTTTGACAAAGTTTGTCTACAGATGTAAGTTTGTGTTATAAAAAGAAGCCTCAAAAGTTACGTTAAAAGCACCAGCAGTCACTTGAAACAAAAGTCCAAGGTGTCCAAGGAAGCAGGAAACAAACACTTTAAAAACCACGATTTATTGCATGTAACAACAGCACATAGAAATCCCAATACACATTAACATTCCTGAAATCTCAGCCTATACGTTTTTGTTTGATTTACTTCATCGGATGTGGACTCGATAAAAAACAGCTCCTTTCATACATGTTTCAATAAAACTCTTAATTGATTAATTTGAAACCATCCCCACTTAAATGAATATACACGCCTACAATAAAAAACGAATGTCTTTCAGCTTTTCCCGGTTAGGGGTCGCCACAGCGGAACTCCAGTCCACTAATGATTGGCAGTGGATTTTTAAGGTGCTGAGGTGCCAGCCCGATGACCAACCTTCAAAGAAGGCACATCCATTCACGCCTACAATAAACATTTAAAATTCAAAAAGACATTAAAAATGCTCTCATCTTGAACGGGAAAATAATAAAAAAAAACACAGTTGTACATACTATTACTCCATATAACCTCATGAAAAAATATTTATAATTCTTAAATGTAGCTAAAACTTACAAACCTAAAAAACAATGAAAATAAGAACAAGCTTAAATAGAATTATGGTATTAGAACTTCCTCTGGTGACCTTTTAAAATATTGCACTTATAAAAGAGAAAGGCGAAATAATAGTGAAACACCCTTTACATGTGCATAATAAAAGGCAGTGCTAATACCAACTTATGAACTTGTTTTGTTGATTTGTTCATAAAATCTGACGTGAAGGATGAATTTACTTGTAAGACGTGTCTAAAAAATATGTATTTGTTATATATATGAAAAATATTATTATTCTTTTGTGAACATTTTAGGTTCATAGGTAAGTACTAGGTTGTCTGCCCAAGGGCATTTATAAGCCTAGCCAGAATGTGTTGGCTTTTGCCACCCCCTTAGATTAGTTCCTTGTGCCCCTGTCCACAGCAGAGCCATTAGTTCCCTACGCCACTGTCCAGCAGAGCCACTGCAGTGATCCCCGGGGTAAATTTTCTGTTTCCCATCCACCCATCAAGTTTTCTCTTGAAGAGTGTTAGTGAGGGGCTCTGCCTGATATATCTTGGAATCCTGTTCCAAAGCATGGGGAGTCTCTGGGACAGGAATCTATCCCTCCATTATACTCCAGCATGTCCTATTTATCATTGTGGTGAGGTTTATATCTCTAGAGCATGTGGCTCTCCGGGATTTGATTTTTTTAGGTGGAGCATGGCCATCAATTCTGGGTTGGACATGGCCTTGTATGTCAGGCAGAGATTACCACTGAGTAAGCGGTATGCAACCGAGTACAGCTGGAGTTTCTTGAGTCGGGCTACATAAGGCATCTGTTTGAGGCCAGTAATCCTCTTGGTGAGGTACTTTTGTGGTCTTTCCAGCTGTTGCAGGTGTCTTGTAAGGTACATCCCAAATGGGGCATTGTATTCTATGATGGGTCTAATGAGTGATGAGTAGAGAGGCACAATAACTTCTTTTGTTCTAGATGTGAACCCTTTTGTGATTAGGTGGGCCACATAGAAGGATTTTCTAACCACCTTGGCAATATAATTATCAAAGGAGAGATTACTATCTACTTGGGTCCCCAGATCCCTTATTACATTTTCTGTATTTAGGGGACTACCACCTATGTGGTAGTTCATGGGTACTTAGTTTTTTTCCAAAGGGGATGACTATGCACTTTTTGGCATTTAGCTTGAGGCCATGATTTTGACACTAGGTATCCATCTCAGTGAGACCCTTCTGGAGGGTGTCTGTATCAGCCGGGGAATCAATTATGGCCCCTAGTTTTCAGTCTGAGAACTTGGTCAGCCATAGTCGTCCTATGCTTGCCTGTACCTCTGAGCCCTGGGGGGATGCCACTTGTAACCGGTTTAGAGTCGGACATAGAGCCTGCAACTTTCAACATGTGGGTTCTATCCATGAGCCATTTGGTAAACCATCTCATGGCATAGGGGTTTATGTTCAAGCTGGTGAGCTTGTCTATAATACTAGAATGGGGAATGGTGTCAAAAGCCTTTGCGAGGTCTAGGTAGGCTGTGTGGACCTCCTTTCTCTTGTTTAATGCCTTGGTAACTGTCTCAAAGAAGTCCATCAGGTTTAGGAGGCATGATCTGCCCTTAACAAAGCAAAACTGGGTAGGGTCCAAGGTTTGAAGGTTCCCAATGTCTCTGTTAATGAGTTCCATGATGATGCGCTCCATAGCCTAGCAGACCAGGCTAGTCAGGCTTATAGGGCGATAGTTTGTGGAGCGAGATAACTGTTGCTGTGCGTCATTCTGTGGGTACGTAGCCTGTAGAGAGGCTGAGTTTGAACAGTGTGTTTAGGTGATGGGTTAGTTCATTTTGGAGCTCTTGTAAGACACAGTCTGGGACACCGTCTGGTACCATTGAAGCTGTGTTTTTGGCTTTGGCTAGGGCTGTTTTAACCTGTGTGTCAGTGATTGATGGGGGCCCTACATTCTTCTTGTATGGTTATCGGCCCTTTAGGGGGTGAGAGGGGGGTAAGGTTTGCACTAAACCTGTCTGCCAGAATGTTGGCAATATCAGTCGGTGCAGTGTATTTTGTGCCATTCTGCACTAAGTCAGAGCAGATCTGAGAGTTTCCACTTAGGTTCTTGACATAGTTAATGAATGCTTTGTGGTCATCTTTGGGAGTCATTGGCAATTTTTCTTTCGAAACTAACCTTGGATGATTTAATGAGGTATCATAGTTTCTTGCTGATATTGATCAGGGATGTCTTTCCTTCTTGGGATTTTACTCTCTTCTGTACTAGTTTCCTCCTTCTGTTGTATAGCTGGTTTATGGCAGGGGTCCACCACACTGGTTTCCTTTCCTTGGAGGAGTGATTCTTGGGATACCACGATCCATGCATTCCTACAGATGCTCATAGAGTGCCTTTGTAAAGCTTGAATAGCATTGTCCTTTAGCATGCGGGCTGTGAACCTTTCCACCTCAGTCTTAAGTAAGGTGAAGTTGGTGCTTTTGAAAAGTTTTTCACGGTGGTTTCTTTGATTGGGGGTGGGGGCAGAATGCGGATATCCAGAGTGATTAGCCTATGGTCTGATCTAACCAGTGAGGTGTTGACCTCCGGTGTGGAACACCGGTCGCCCATGTTGGTGATGACCAGGTCCAATATGTTGTTTCCTCTGATGGGGGTGTTTACAAGTTGATCTAGGGAATTTGAGTTTATAAATTCTAGGAAGCGTTGGGCAAGGGAGTTAGTACTTGAGTAGTTCTCCCAGTTTATGTTTGGGTAATTGAAATCATCCAGTATTAGGGTGTTTGGTAGGACCTTCATATTTCCCAGTGTCTCCAGAAATGCGGAATGGGGGTCCTGGGTCATGGTGGATGATCTGTAGCAATCTACAATTTGGATTGGAGTTTTGCCCGTTGTTAGTTGCACATGGATGATCTCTGATGCATTGTGCTGCGCCACTAACCTGGAGGTGTGAGTATCTTTGATGAATATGGATACATCCCCACCTTTAGTAGCTTGGTCCTGGTTCTGTGGCCGAAAGGTATGGTATGAGTTATAGCCTAATAGTGCTGGGGTGCTCTTAGGAGCCTTAAACCAGGTTTCTGTTACTGCACAGATGTCGATGTTCTCCATACTGAGGAGTGCCTCAAGTGTGTGTGTATTTTGAGTTTAGACTTCTGGCATTGAGTAGCATTACCCTCAGTTTTTGGTTACTTGTGGTATTTATGGTGGTGGGTTTGTCTTTTGTGCCTTGCCTAAAAAAGGCACTATGGGGTCTGCAAGCACCTTGGCCAGTATTCAAAAGCCTAAGGGTGACAGGTGCAAGCCATCTCTTGCGAAGCAATGTGGCTTGTCGAGCATGTCATCCCAGGCAGACAGATACTGGATCCCCTTTGAATGACACCAGAAACTTAGCCAGTTGTTGAAATTGATCATTTTTTCTTTATACTGTGGCATCATTCTTGGTGAGGGCAGGATGCTACTCAGGGTCAGGGTCATACCAGCCTGGGCTACATGATCAGAGAGCTTTACCATGTCTATTTTCATGTAGTCCAGGGAGGTACGTCTCAGGTCATTCACACCAACATGGACAATGACAGAGTTGTATTTGTACTTGTTCTGGAGTGACCTGAGTGCTTGAGTGCTTGTGTTATGTGGTGGATCCTGGCTACCGACAGGCAGCTAACTGTAACTTTCTCCTTGTCCAGCCTAGTTAGTGGGACATCAGTGTGCCGGACTATAGAGTCACCTATAACTAGTGTGTTGGTTATGTTATTTTGCCTTAAGAGCTGTGATTGTGTGGCACATTGATTATGTGAATTATGTGTTTCATAGTTGGTGATGGGGTGTGGAGGTTGCTTGGATGTCTGCTTTGGAGGTCACTGTTGCTTTTGCAGATTTTTATTTAGAGCCTCCGAGTATGTCTTCATTTATTCCTGTGTGTTATTTGCCGGTGTTTGTTTATTAGAGCTATGTTAGACTGGTGGTGTGTTGCAAGTATTACCCTTCTCCTCTTGACTGTCAGTTCCAGTTTTGGGTTGAGAGAGCTTTGCCTCCAGCTTGGCTGTATAATTGCATCTCTCACATATATTAGTGTTTGGTGATAGGAGAAGAGGGTTGTCTCTGTACATGAGGCAGTTGTAACATTGCCTCAAAATGCCCAGATTCACCAGTTGGACTGGAGAATACACCGGAAACTGCCCTTTGGACATGCCTGAATAGGTAGAGTAAGCTGTTTTACTGATTGGTTGGTGGGGACGAATAGAGAGCTTTGTCCTTCTGGACAGTATAGGGGGGGGGTCTAGTGCTAGGGTTAATTAGTGCTTGCTATGAGTTTTAAGCAAGTGTTTGACTGTGAAATGAATGGTTTGAGTGTTAAAGTTGAAGGTTTGTCTATTTCCAAGGGAAAAATTGAAGAGTAGACTTTGTGAAGCCAAGAATAGTTTAACTCTAGCTAACTGGCACTGCCCAGCACGCAAAACCACAGTGAGATCATATTTTGGTTTCAGATTCTCCTACCAGTCCCGTCTCCTCTGCTGTGTACAGAGAGAGCACTTGGGAAGGACATTCCCCTATAGTATCTTAATCTGTTCTGTTTCTTCCCGCTCCACAAAAAAAAAAAAAAAAAAAAAAAAAAAATGCTCTTCATCTGCTTTACTGTATTTGTGTTTCTTCCTACTTTATTACCCTATTTTGCATTTGCCTCTTCTTAAAAGTACTCAGTTGAATTTATTCTGCTGCCTTTATTACTGCTTGTTAGTAGCCTGATTAAATTGTAACTGTTATTCTAAGGCTTTTGGTTTAAGCACTTGGGCTTCAAACCAGTTGTTTTACATTAAGAAGGTTTATGGTCTGCACTGTTATGGCAGGACAGGTAGCGTACATCCTTCTAAGTTGGGAACTGCTGATTGAAGGCTCATTGTCTGTTATTCTAAAAGTGTATTAGTTCTGGGTTAAGCACTTGGGCTTCAGGCCAGTTATTCTACATTAAGAAGGTTTGTGGTCTGCACTCTTGTGGGAGGAGAGGCTAGATTCTGCCCTTCTGAGCTGGGAATTTCTGGTTAAAGGCTTATTGAGCATGCTTACTTGAACTGTTTCTTTCTGAAATTGGTACACCTTGTTTGCTGTAGCATAGACTAGATTCAGGCCTGCTAGATCTAGCTTTATTTGCATAACTTGTGCACTGATCCAGGCTGTCTTTTTTGGAGAAGGTTTCTCTGTACCCTAGTGGCAGGAGTGTGCAGTTAGAACTTGTCTGATTGAAGACTGCTGGAACAGGGCTCACTTTTGTGCTTTTTAACTGGTTAATTGGGTAAAATGTTGTTTTGATTGTATCTGCTCTATTTTCTGAAAAAAAAAAAAAATATATATATATATATATATATATATATATATATGTGTGTGTGTGTGTGTGTAAACTTGTTGCCCACCTTTCTGAACTAGTATAGTCCAGTTTTCAGGTCACTGCTGAATCCAGGGCTGTGTTAAGTTTCTGTGTTGCCCATACCTTACTTGGATAGAAGGAAGTTCCTCTGTTCACCTGTGAGAGAGGGGAGCTTTGAGCAGCCTATCTGTCCCAGGGGGAGTGGTTTCAGCCCAAAAGTTTGTAGTTTATTGGCCATTTTGGGCTAATTTCTATCTCTTTCACTTCCCTATTTTTGCACTTGTATTCTGCTCAGCAAGTGCCTTCCAGGTGTTCTGCAGAGTCCACAGCAGCTGAGAGACTTTGGAGTGATTAAGTATAATTTTTCTGCTTTTCTTGCTGTCTTAAACTAATTCTGCCTAAAATGCCAGTTATTTTAGCGTTTCTGTGATTTAAAAAGTTTGTTATTGCTACATATTGCACTTATTTGCTGCCTGCACTTGAATTAAGTTGTTTTTGTGTTTAAATAATCTGTTTAACTGTTGTTGGCAACACACTAAAGTGCGATAGCCTTTTCTGTGCATTTAAAGTGTTGTTTTGATTGTATCTGCTAAATTTATATTGCACAGAAAATGTATTATGATTTGTTGCAGTTTGATGTGCCTACGTCTATAGCAGTCTCTCATGTTTGCCTGCTTTAGAGAATGTTTTTTCTCATTGCTTTTAGCTCCTTGCCCCCAGGACATCTGACTTTGGTTATACACGGTGCCTCAGATTCATGACTATTTGATGGCTAACCCTAAAGCAGATCAGACTGTGATTTCCCTATTCAAAAGTGTTTCTGCTTGTCAGATTGATGCCGCTAACCCCATTCTTTCTGACAGTGAAGAAAAAGTTTTGACAAGTTGTGGAAAAAGTCTTATTTCTACTACTACTACTTTGACGTCCAGGATTTTAAACTACCAAGTTCATATGTTAAAGTTGTTATTTTTATCTTTTGAGAACAAGTTAATAATTAACTTTCTTTCTTTTGATGTAAAAAATTGTTTAATTGCATTTTAATATCTGCCTCTGTTATTACTTTAACATCTGCCTCAGATATTACTACTCATATTTTAAAGTGTGTTTATGCTGCTGATAATTCTTCCTCCAGAGCTGTTGCTTTTGGGTCAGTAATGAGGAAATTGGCTTGGTTTCATTTTGAAAACCTTCCTGAAGAAATTCTCCTGGAGTCAAAGTTCTCTTTATCTATTTTGCAGCTGAAATGCACAAATAGTGCGATGAAAGAGGAAAGTTGATTCTTTTTAAGGTAAATAAAAATTCCCTTCCTTCCTCAGCTCCTATTTTCAATAACAATTTTAAGCCACATGGAACAGTCAAACAGGATTTCAAAAAGCAATGAAAATGAGGTGCCAAAAAGAAAGAGAAAGCCTCAAAAAATCAAGGACAGTCCTCCCAGCCAGCACAAGTATTTTACTGTTCAGGATCCCCACCCACCCTGGCAACGTTTGCATCTCTCTCCGAAGCTTTATCATCCCTTTTTGCACCAGACTGTGGCCGACAAATAGATTTTAAAGGTAATTCAGCAAGAGTACACTTGGCAGGGGGAATCCCTTCTTCCCTTCCAGTGGATTCCTCCTTGCCCAGTGAACCAAGTCTTCTTGTTTCCTCCCAGTCTGCATCACATGCATCTGCAGGGAATAATAGAAAACATGCCATCCTACCAAATGAGCAAAGGTTTTTATTCAGGGATTTTCCTGGTACCAGAGAGGGAAGGATCCTGGAGGCCTGTACTACACTTTGCCTTTCTAAATCTTTTTTCAAGATTCCAGAGTTCAGAATGTTTTCCTTTCAGTCCCTTTTACCTGTTCTTTTCTCTCTAGCATGATAATGCTAGAGCAAAAGGATGCTTATCACATTCCCATTTGCAAGCTGTTCAGATATTTTATTTTAAGATTTTCTGGGCTTGCATTATCATTCTCTGTCATACCCTTTGGACTCTGTACTGCACCAAGGATATTTACAAAGTGTCTGGCTCCAGTAATTGCTTATTGCAGACTTCAAGGCATTCTCATCTTTTTATGTTGGGACGATACAAGCCATGTCGAACCTTAAGCAGCTGTTTAGAATCTTCTACTTGGTCTCTGTTTTTAAGTCAGCTTTCTAAAAATTTCTCAAGTTCCTTCTCGCAAACTTGTATTTTTGTGATGTCTGCTAGATTCTGTTCTGGGAAGAACATTTCTTCCTTCAAACAGAGTGAAGATGTTTCAGTAATTCTTTCCAAGTATTTCCAAAGCTAGGTATCTGCAAGGGACTTTCTTAGGATTTTGGCATACATGGCATTGATGATTCACATGCTTCCCCTGGCCAGACTCCACATGTGAAGTATTGAGTGGTACCTCAGGTAAGTCTGGACTCTTCATCTTCAGTCTTTCTCTTTTCATATCCCTGGGGATGGATTTGTAAAAAGGGAAATTTTCAGATCACTGGGGATTAATTTGTAAAAAGGGAGATTTTCAGATCCCTGGGGATGGATTTGTAAGAAGAAAGATTTGCTTGTGGGTAGATTGGCTCTCTTGCAGTCCAGGTCTTCCGTTCTTCCTTTTGACCCCACTCTATCACTCTAGATGCATCAGACCTGTTGTGGGTAGAGGTTTCCAAAGGGGTGAAAGTGCAGGTTCTTTGGAACCCTCATTACAGACAGATACATAGTATGAGAGAGAGCTGTTGGCAGCCGTCAACACTTTGAAAACCTTAAATCATCTCTGGTTCCCTGTACCTTTGAGTTTACACAGGCAACACCATCGTGATGTGGTACATAAACAAACAGGGGGTATCATTTTGTTTGTCTTTGCAGACATGCTATAGCCTGGGAGTTAGCAACTCTGATAAGTTTGACTCTGCAGGCTTACACATCCCATCAAAGCAAACCTTGATTGCAAGCTAAGCAGGACCGGGAAATACCCATGGAAATGGAAATTCACCCTGAGGTCTTCAAAAAATCGATCCAGCTATGGGAAACACCTCAATTAGAACAGTTTGCCTCTTCTCAGAACAGACAACTAAAGAATTTCTACTCCAAGACTCCTTGTAAACAGGCATGGAAAACTGATGTCTTCTCATTCCCATAGAAGGGAATGTTCCTGTATGCTTTTCCATGCTTTCCAATGATAACCAGAGTTGTTCTGAAGATCCGGAAGGACTCCCCAGAACTTGTTGTGATGGCTTCCTTTTGGCACAGGCAACAGTGTTTCTCCTTTTCAGTCTGAGAAGAAATTAATACAGCCATCCTTTCAGACTGGATTTGCTAACATTAGACAGGTGTTGTTTGACACTCCTCAAGCTGAAAAACTCTTCATCTAACTGCCTGGATGATAGAATTGTGATACCTTTTAGGCATCCTTTTTCTGAAGATATGCAGAAGGTACTAAATTACAGTGGATATAAACAGTGCACACACCCCTGTTAAAATGCCAGGTTTTTGTGTATAAAAAATGTAACCACAATAAATAATTTCAAAACTTTTCTCACCTTTAATGTGACCTATAACCTGTACAATTCAATTGAAAAACAAACAAATCTGTTAGGGGAAAAATATAAAATATAAAAAAATGTACAGTAAGCTGGTTGCATAAGTGTGCACACCCTTTTACTAATACTTTTTTGAAGCACCCTTTGATTTAATTACAGCATTCAGTCTTCTTGGGTAGGAGTCTATCAGCATGGCACATCTTGACTTGGCAATATTTGCCCACTCTTCCTTGCAAAAGTGCTCCAAATCAGTCAGATTGTGAGGGCATCTCTTGTGCACAGCTCTCTTCAGGCCACCCACAGATTTTCTATTGGATTTAGGTTTGGGCTGTGGCTGGACCATTCCAAAACTTTAATTTTCTTCTGGTGCATCCATTCTTTTGTTGATTTGGATGTATATTTGGGGTCATTGTCATGTTGAAAGGTGAAATTTATCTTCAGCTTTCTAGCAGATGCCTGAAGGTTTTGGGCCAAAAGTGATTGGGGAACTATACATAATTCCATCCATCTTGACTAAAGCCCCAGTTCCAGCTGAAGAAAAGCAACCCAAAAACATGATACCGCCAACACCATGCTTCAGCGTGAGGATGGTGTTCTTTTGGTGATGCAAAGTATTGTTTTTGCGCCAAACGTACCTTTTGGAATTGTGGCCAGAAAGTTCAACCTTGGTCTCATCAGACCATCCAAAACAAAGAAAAGCCAGCAGTAAAGGTGGAAACCCACAGTTTAATACATGAAATAGAAAATAAAAAAAATCACATAACAAGGTAGAGGGTAGGTTCATAGGTTCATAGGTTTATACTAGGCTATCTGCCCTAAGGCATTTATAAGCCTAGCCCAAAGTTTTGTGGCTTACGCCACCCCTTATGTTAAAAAATACTGTGCCCATTAGTTTGTTGTGCCTCTGTCCAGCAGTGACACAGAGATGATTTCCGGGGTAAACCTATGATCTCCCATCCACCGGTCAAGATTTCTCTTGAACAGAGCCAGCGAGGTGCTCTGTTCAAGAGAAATGGACCGGGATTTTATTCCACAGCATAGGGAGTCTCTGGGTGACAAATCTATCCCTCCAGCATGTCCTATTTATATCAGTGCTAAGGTTTAAGTCGCTTGCTCTAGTGGATCTGGTAGATTTGGATTTTTTGAGGTGGAGCATGTCCATTAATTCCAGGTTGGACATGGCCTTGTATGTCAGGCACAGGTCACCTCTAAGCAGGCGGTATGCGACTGAATAGAGTTGGAGTTTCTTCAGTCTGGCAGCATATGACAGATTTTGGAGTCCCTTTATCCTTTTGGTGAGGAACTTTTGGGGTCTCTCCAATTGCTGCAGGTGTCAGGTGAGATACATCCCGAATAGGGCATTGTACTCGATCATTGGTCTGATAAGTGAAGAGTACAGGGGAACAAAGACCTCACTTGATCTGGATGTGAATCCCTTCATGATCAGGTGGGCAATGTAAAAGGTCTTTCTAACCACTTTAGCAATGTGAGTGTCAAAAGAAAGGCCACTGTCAACCTGGGTCCCCAGGTCCCTGATAACCTCTTCTGTGCTTAATGGATTGCCACCTATATGGTAGCTTGGGGTTACCTTGTTTTTCCCGAAGGGTATGACTATACATTTTTTGTCATTTAACTTCAGGCCATGGCTCTGGCACCAGCTATCAGTTTCCGTGAGACCCCTCTGAAGGATATCTGTGTCCGATGTACTTTCCACTATGGCGCCCAGGTAATAAGCCCAACTACCTGCCCCAAACCGGTTTCAGCTGTAATAGTAATAGAAATATATCCAAAAAAAATTCTTAAAGTGCTTAACTCTGTGTTTTTTGGATATATTTCTATTAAACTGTTTTTGATTGATTACAGACTGTGTTTGGGGCTTATTGTGAAGTCTTGGGTCAAGCACTTCTTATTTTTTCAGCCTTTAGATAAAGTTTACACTAATATGAAGCTGTGCTGAGACCAGCATTAGTAGTAGCCAGGCAGTAACCATTCATGTGACTCCCCTCTTTTCGTCATTCTTGACGAGCTAATTCTTTATTTTTCAGTAAGTAGTGCTCGATTTCTTTCTAACTTCAGGATATCTACCTAAATACTTCATTCTTAAATTTTCAGGGTCTACATATTAGTTTTCCCTCAAGTGTTTGGCAGTGCTCTGTACAGACTCAGACACCTTGAGTGACATTTTTCCTGTAAAAGGAATATATAAGGAAACAGCTCCAGTACTTAGTAATAATGACCATCCCTCCTGGCATGTATAAAGGTCATTTCCCTGTGCTTTCTCCTGTTAACCTGGTGAACTTGGGCATTCTGAGGCAATGTAGCAACTGCCTCATGTACACAGACAACCCTCTCCACTTAACTCCCAACACTCAGACTTGTGAGAGATGCACTTGTATATCCAAACTGGAAGCCATGCACTCTCAAGCCAAGACCGGAATAGCTGGTCAAGAGAAGGTTAATACTTGCACCACACCACATGCAACACCTAGCCCTCCAGAACACCCACCATCACAGCTCTCACATATAAACACAAACCACACACCCACCTTTGTGGAGGCTCACAATAGAAATCTACCCAAACAGCAGAGACCTCCAAGGCAGAAATGTAGTCGACTACCACAACACAGCACAAACCACAAGACACACAGCTCACACCTATACAGTGTGCCCCTCAACCTAAGCTCATAAGGCAAAACAGCTTACCCAATACACTAATCATAGGTGACTCGATAGTAAGGCACACTGATGTCCCACTCACTAGGTTAAATAAGGAGAAGGTAACAGCTGTCTATCAGGTGCCAGAATCTGACCTATAACACACGCACTCAGGTCATTTCACAACACATACAAGTATGACTCTGTCACTATCCATGTGGGTGTGAATGACCCGAGACATACCTCCCTGGACTACATGAAAAGAGACATGGAGGAGCTCTTGGATTATGTGGCCCAGGCAGGTATGAGCCTACCGTCACTCAGAATGATACTGCAGTACAAGCAGAAAATGATAGACTTCAACAATTGGCTAAGTCTCTGGTGTCATTCTAAGGGGATCCAGTATCTGTTTTCTTGGAATAACATGATTTACAGACCTCGATGCTTTTGCCAAAGATGGCCCTCATCCGTCACCCCTGGGTTTCCGGATAATAGCTAAAGCTCTTGTCACCCTCTATAGTGCCTTTTTTAGGTGATATTCCAAAGGCTACATTGCCACCGTAACAGATTTAAATAAATGCAATCTGAGGGTCATGCTTCTCAGCACTAGAAGTCTAAATCTCAAGATGCACTTGCTCAAAGCACTCCTCAAAATTGAGGACATCGACATTTGTGCTGTAACAGAGACCTGGTTTAAAGCAGCAGAAACCACCTGTGCAGTACGAGGCTATAACTCATTCCACACCTTTCAGCCTAAGAACATGGACTGAAGCTCCAAAGGCAGAGGTGTATCCATATTTATAAAGGATGTGCATACCTCCAGACTAATAGCCCAGCATAATGCATCTGAGATACTTCAGGTACAACTGACATTGGGTAAGACGGCGATTCAGGTCGTAGCCTGCTATAGGTCCCCAACCATGTCACAAGACTCTCACTCCACATTCCCAAACTATTTGGAAACTATTAGGGTCCAACCCAACACTTTCATACTAGGTGACTTCAACTACCCCCTCATCAACTGGGAAAACTACTCATGCACCAATACACTGGCCCAACGCTTCCTGGAATTCATCAGTTCCAATGCCGTGGACCAGCTCATTCTTACCCCCACTAGAGGAAGCAACATCCATGACCTGGTTATTGCTAACATGGGCAACCGTTGCTCAACACCAATAGTCAATTCCTCCCTAGTTAGATCTGACTACAAACTAAGCACCATGGAAATCCACATCTCACCCACACCCCCTCCAAAGGGATCCACCATGAAAAACTTCTCCAAAGCTGACTTTGGGCCCCTAAAAACAGTGGTGGCTAACTTCACAGCACCCATGTCAATGGAAAATAGATGCATGACTGCTGAATCATACACCCAATGCACTGTATGAGTACGTACATAAATGCATGAAACTAGCCATCCGCAACAGAACCAAGATGCTCTCCTCCAAAAAAAGTAAGCCACTCTGGTGGCCCCCTGCCATTAATAAACTCTACAACAGAAGGAAAAAAACTGTTGCAGAAAAAGGCAAAGTCCCAAGACTGGAAAAACTCCCCTGTTAGCCTCAACAAAAAGTTGAGATCCCTCATCAAAATCTCTAAAGCCAGCTATGAAGGCAAAATTGCAGCAGACACTAAAAACAACCACAAAGCCTTCTACGATTATATCAAGAATCTCCACAACAATACCCAGGCTTGCTTTGAGTTACTGCACAATGGTACCTCCTATACTGAGCCAACAAATATTGCCAAGATACTGGAAGATGGATTTAGTGCCAACTTTACCCCCCCCCAAAGGACCAATCACAGTACTGGAGGAATGCCAGGCACATAGCATTACTGCAGCACAGGTTAAAGCTGCATTGTCCAAGGCCAAGAATACAGCTTCCATGGGACCCGACAATATCCCTGGATGTGTTATACATGAACTACAAAGGGAATTGGCACCTCATCTGTGTGCCCTGTTCAGTCACAGCCTTACCTCAGGCTTTGTCTCTACTGAATGGCGCACTGCTACAGTCATCCCTCAGTTTAAAGGGGGAGCGACTACAGACCCTGAAAATTATCACCCCGTTAGTCTGACGAGTCTGATATGTAAAGCTATGGAGCACATCTTCATCATGGACTTAATTAACAAGGATATAGGGAATCTCCAAACTCTAGATCCCACACAATTTGGTTTTGTGAAAGGTAGATCATGCCTGCTGAACCTGGTTGACTTCTTTGAGTAAGTCACCAGAGCTGTGGATGAGGGCAAGGCAGTTCATACAGACTACCTCGATCTGGCCAAGGCATTTGATACTATTCCCACTCAGGAATTATTGATAAACTCACCAAACTAGGATCAACCTCTATATAACTAGGTAGGTTGCAAACTGGCTCACAGATAGAACCCACAGTGTGAAAGTAGCGGACTCCAAGTCAGGCTGACAACCAGTCATGAGTGGAGTCCCACAGGGATCGGTCCTGGGTCCTCTCCTGTTTGGCATCTACTTCTCAGAAGTCCAGACCAACATGGAGGGACTCTGGCTGACCAAGTTCACAGATGACTGCAAGCTGGGAGCCATCATTAACTCCCCAAGTGATGTAGACGTCCTACAGAAAGGCCTCACTGAGACCAATGGCTGTTGCTGAAACCATGGCCTTAAGCTTAATATCAAAAAATGCATCATCACCTCCTTTGGGAAAAATTCAGTTCCCACTAATTACCACTTTGATGGGAGCCCACTGAACACTGAAGTCGTTATAAGAGATCTGGAGACACAGATTGACAGCAACCTCTACTTTGACCACCACATTGCTTCTGTGGTCAGAAAGTCCTTCTATGTGGCACATCTCATTACCAGGGGTTTTGCATCCAGGAAGAAAGAGGTCATCATCTCTCTCTACTCTTTCCTCATTAGGCCAGTCATCTAGTATAATGCCCCATTTGGCATGTACCTCACTAGAAACATGCAGCAGCTGGAAAGGCCACAAAAGTACCTCATGAAGAGGATCCTAGGCCTTAAACACATGTCCTACACAGACAGACTAAAAAAAACTCCAGCTATTCTCTGTCTTATATAATGTACGAAGAGGCAATCTCAACTTGACTTACAAAGCCATGTCTGACTCAGCTCTGTTAGAAATGCTGCATCTAAAGAAATCCTAATCCTTCTGCACCACATGCTCCAGAGACCTCAACCTCATTACCACAATCAACAGAACATGCTGGAGGGACAGGTTCAAAACCTAGAGACTGCCCATGCTCCGGAATAGACTTCCCATACATGTCAAGCAGAGCTCCTCACTGGCCGTCTTCAAGAGAAGTCTTAATGAGTGGATGGGAAATAGAAAGTTCACCCCGAGATCACTCCACTGGCTCTACTTGATAGAGGCACTGGGAACTAACGTTGAGCGGCACAATGCCAGGGAATTTCTATGGGCTAGGTTTGTAAAGGCTCCAGAGCCATTAGCCTAGTACACACCTGTATATGAATAACTGAATTCAAAAGTCACTGGTTATTTAAACATCACTGCTTTGTCATTTTACAAGTGCAGGAATGTCCCTGCATTTTAAGGATGTCATACTTCACAACATCTGAACTGGATTTATTACTTGTCCATTTTTTGCTGGAATTTTCAACCACCTTATGAAGCACCTTACTTTTCCATCTCCAGATATGAAAGTGCTACTACTTGTTTTATACGATGTTCATTGTGTTTCACTGTTACAGTCCTTACAAAATGGGTTACCTGGCTCCTGGTAGCCCACAGTCAGCCAGAGTACCAAAGTCCTTTGTCTATGACATCGGCTGTCTTTGGATTAAGCCTGACATCAGGACATCAGGTACAAAGGAAGGCAGCGGATGCAGTTTCCACAGTCTTTCTTGCCACGGAGCCCGAAGCAGAAGCATTTTGCATGAGTGCTGGTCAGCTGAGTACCTTCTTTTTGTATTCCGACTGCTTAGTTGAAGACCTACTCGGATAAGTACCCCATTGGGGACCCTCTTTTCTTGCTTTAACAAATGTCAGAGAAAGTTAATAACTGTCTTGCCTGTGGAAAACAGATTCCGCACCGTGATTTTCACTCCTATTGTATCACTTGTTTGGGCCTTGAGCACGATGTCCCTAATTGTGTTCTCTGTGCTTCTTTCAACCCGCGTACCATACGCCGTAGAGCTAGGATCTTGTTTAAGCATTTCAGAGTTTGGCCTAAGTTCGTCGGTATGGTGTCTTCTGGTCTCCTGACTTCAGATGTTCCTAAGAAGCACAAGGATAAGGACTGCATCAGGATTAGGGACAAATTAGCCGATGACGTCCCTGTTAAGTTGGTTGTTGGCCCAGCGGTAATCAGTGAGGCACTTTCATTGCCCCTGCAGTCTGCGGATGTTCAGCAGCAGGCATCTGTGGAGACTTTTTCCGAGTCGTCCATACCACAGGCTTCCACTTCGTCTTCTGACCCTCCGCCAGTCGCCGCTTCTGATGGATCCGGAGCCGCTAAGCAGGCGCCGGCTTCTGAGGCCTCTTTTCTTTGACCAGATCCAGACCGACGACCTTGGTTCAGACTACTGCGATGGCTAGGCCTCCTGAATCCCTCCGACTTTCTAGCAGGCTTTCCAGCTGAAAATCTACTCCAAAGCAGGCGCCAGCCTCCCCTCAAATGCCTCAGTCTCAGATGATTAAAATAGTTTCATAGTTTCATAGTATAGTACTAGGCTATCTGCCCTAGGGCATTTATAAGCCTAGCCAAAGTGTATGTGGCTTTCGCCACCCCATGTAATGATACAAAAGTGTACAATTTAAATTAAATTTAGTTTACTGTGCCTCTATCTAGCAATGACACAGAGGTGACCCCCAGGGTAAGCCTACGATCACCCATCCATTCGTCCAGATTTCTCTTGAAGAGAGTCAGTGAGGGGCTCTGCCTAACATGGACAGGTATCCTGTTCCAGAGTGCGGGAAGCCTCTGGGTTATGAATCTGTCTCTCCAGCGTGTCCTATTCATATTTGTGCTGAGGTTTAGATCTTTAGCTCTCGTTGCTCTGATGGATTTGGATTTTTTGAGATGGAGCATGTCCATTAATTCTGAATTGGACATGGCCTTGTACGTAAGGCACAGATCACCTCTGAGCAGGCGGTATGCTACTGAATAGAGCTGGAGCTTTTTCAGTCTGGCAGCATATGACATATGCTGGAGACCCTTGATTTTCTTGGTAAGGTACTTTTGGGGTCTCTCCAGCTGCTGCAGGTGCCGGGTGAGATACATACCAAATGGGGCATTGTACTCAATCATAGGCTTGATAAGGGAGGAATATAAGGGTACAATGACATCCTTTGATCTGGATGTGAATCCTTTCATAAGGTGGGCAAGGTAGAAGGTCTTTCTAACCACTTTGGCGACGTGGGTGTCAAATGAGAGGTCACTGTCAACTTGGGTCCCCAGGTCTCTGATTACTTTTTCCGTACTTAGTGGATTACCACCTATGTGGTAATTTGTGGGTACTTTGTTTTTTCCAAAGGGGAAGACTATACATTTTTTGGCATTTAGTTTAAGGCCATGACTCTGGCACCAGTCGTCTGTTTCTGTGAGGCCCTTCTGGAGGATGCATGTGTCAGCTGGTGTGTCGACTATGGCACCTAGTTTGCAGTCATCTGCGAACTTTGTCAGCCACAATCCCCCTATGTTTGTCTGCACATCTGAGAAATAAATGCCGAACAAGAGGGGTCCCAAGACAGAGCCCTGTGGGACTCCACTTGTGACTGGCTTAGAGTCTGACATAGCTCCTGCTATTCTGACTTTGTGGGTTCTGTCCTTTAGCCAGTTTGCAACCCATCTTGTGACAAACGGGTTTACATTTAAGCTGTTGAGCTTGTCTATGATGCCTGAGTGGGGTATTGTGTCGAAGGCTTTTGCCACATCCAGGTAGGCTGTATGAACTGCTTTGCCTTCATTGATGGCTCTAGTGATGTTTCAAAAAAGTCCACCAGGTTTAGAAGACAGGATCTGCCTTTTACAAAGCCGAACTGGGTAGGGTCAATTGTCTGTAGGTCCCAGATGTCTTTGTTTATGAGTTCCATAATGATCCTTTCCATAGCTTTGCAGACCAGGCTGGTCAAGCTTATGGGGCGGTAGTTTCCAGGGTCTGTAGAGGTGCCACGTTTGTGGAGTGGGACCACTGTAGCTGTACGCCAGTGTTCAGGGATGTATCCTTTAGCAAGACTAAGATTAAACAGCATTCTTATGTGCGGGTTTAGCTCCTCTAGGAGTTCACGTAGCACGCAACCCGGAACACCGTCAGGTCCCATGGAAGCTGTATTTTTAGCTTTGCTGAGGGCAGCTCTCACCTGGACATCTGAGATTTCAGGGAGGTTGCATTCAGCTGAGATATTTATTTCGTCATTTGGGGGAGAGGGAGGGGAGAAATTTGCACTGAAACTGTCTGCCAGTATGTTGGCAATATCTGTGGGTTCAGTGTATTTTTTGCCATTATGAACTAACTCTGCGCATATCTGAGGGTTTCCGCCCAGGTTTCTAACATAACTGAAGAAGGCCTTGTGATTATCTTTAGTGTCCTTAGCGATTTTTCTCTCGAAGTTGGCCTTTGATGATTTTATTAGCAACGTAGTTTTTGCTAGTGCTGATCAGGGATGCCTTCCTTTATGGGATTTTGCTCTGTCTTGCAGTAGCTTCCTTCTCTTGTTATAAAGTTTGTTTATGGCTGGGGTCCACCAGATAGGATGCCTGCCTTTGGTGGAAAGGGTCTTGGTTTTATTTGGGATTGCATGATCCATGCATTCTTGGAGATGCCCGTAGAAAGCATTTGTGAAGGATTCAGCAGTGTGGGATGTGGTTTCCACTGGCCCAGGGGCTTGAAGGATACCATTTCAGTCCTAAGGAGTGTAAAGTCGGCTTTTGAGAAGTTTCTCACTGTGGTCTTTTGTGCTGGGGGTGGAGGTGGGATATGAATATCTAGGGTTATTAGTTTGTGGTCTGATCTCACTAGTGAGGGGTATACTTCCGGTGTTGAGCATTTTGTCCCCATGTTTGTGATGATCAGGTCAAGTATGTTATTTCCCCTTGTGGGGGAGGTGACTAGTTGTTCCATTGCATTTGAGTTGATGAATTCCAGGAACCTTTGGGCTAGGGTGTTGGGGCTTGAGTAATGCACCCAGTGTATGTTTGGGTAGTTGAAGTCTCCCAATATGATGGTATTTGGTGAGACATTCATATCCTCCACTGTCTTCAGGAAGGCTGAATAGAGTTCCTGAGATTGCGAGGGTGGTCTGTAGCATGCTACAAGTTGTATAGCAGTTTTGCCTACGGTTAGTTGCACATGGATGGTCTCCGATGCTTTGTGCGTTGCCACTAACCTGGAGGTGTGGGTGTCTTTAATGAATATGGACACTCCCCCTCCCTTTGTGGTTCAGCCCAGGTTTTGGGGCCGAAATGCATGATACGAGGTATAACCTGGTAGGGCTGGGGTGCTCTCAGGAGCCTTGAACCAGGTTTCAGTTACTGCACAGACATCGATGCTCTCCATACTGAGGAGTGCTTCGCGAGCCTGCATCTTGAGATTTAGACTTCTGGCGTTGAGCAGCATTACCCTTAGTTTTTTTCCTTTATTGTTTTCTAAGGTGGTGGGTTTGTCTTTTGAGCCTTGCCTAAAAAAGACACTATGGGGTTGGCAAGAGCCTTAGCCAATATCCGGAAGCCCAGTGGAGACAGGTGCAAGCCGTCCCTTGCGAAGCAGCGTGGCTTGTCCAGCATGTCATCCCAAGCAGACAGACATTGGATCCCCCTAGAATGACACCCGTAATTGAGCCAATTATTAAAGCTGATCATCTTGTCTTTGTATTGTGGTATCATTCTTGGTGAGGGCAAGATGCTTCTCAGGGTCAGGGTCATACCGGCCTGGGCTACATAATCAGAGAGCTCCTCTATGTCTCTTTTCATGTAGTCCAAGGAGGTACGTCTCAGGTCATTCACGCCGGCATGGACAATGATGGAGTCATATTTGTACTTGCTTTGGAGTGACCTGAGTGCTTGTGTTATGTGGCGGATCCTAGCTCCTGACAGGCAGCTCACTGTTACCCTCTCTTTGTTCAGCTTGGTAAGCGGGACATCAGTGTGTCTGACTATAAAGTCACCTATTACTAGTGTATCAGGCATGGTGTTTCGCCTTAAGGGCTGTGATTGTTTGGCACACTGACTTTGTGTACTATGTGTTGCTTGTGCAGAGTTTTGAGGTGGTGTTTTCTTGGATATCTGCTTTGGGAGCCTCTGTTGTTTCGGTAAGTTTTTTATTAGAGCCTCCGAGTATGTCTTTGTGTTACTATGTGTTTGGTTTGCAGTTGTGGTTGGTTTATGTGAGACTGGGTTTGTTGTGTGTGTGGTTACCTTCTCCTCCTGTCTTGTCTTGCTAGTCCTGTGTTGAGAGAGTTCAGCCTCCAGTTTGGCTATATAGTTGCATCTCTCACATGTATTTGTGTTTGTTGGGAGGAGGAGAGGGTTGTCTGTGTACATGAGACAATTGTAACATTGTCTCAGGATTCCCAGATTAACCAGCTGAACTGGAGAGGATGTCAGTAATATACCACTCGACATGCCAGAGTAGTATAAGGGGGTGATGTGTAACTGGGTTAGAGAGAGGACTTTGAAGTTAAGTGGGTATTAGTACGGGTTGTAGGTGGAATGTAGTGCTTACGTTAGTTTAAGGGTGCTTCACTTAAAAGAAAGGTTTTAAGAGCAATTGCTAGGCTTATGATAAAGCGAATAGACTGATTTTGTTGAAAGTAGAGCTTTCTTAAGGGAAAAATTGAAGTGCAGACTTGGCGGAGCCTGGAATAGTCTAAGCCTGTTTAACCGGCGCTGTGCTATGCACACAATCGCGCAAAGCTGCGCAAACGCGGATTTTAAACAGGGAACTTCAAAAGTGCTGGAAATGGTCCAAAACGACCAATTGCTACAAGGTCTTGGTGCTGAGGTCACCCCTTCAGGCTAGTGATCTCTTGACCCTTATCAGGGGCTCTCAGCCACCTCCTTCTAAGAGGGCTAGTGAATTGTCCCCAGAAATTTTGTATGCCTCAGACTCTGAGGTTTTCAGCAACTCTGCTGATGAAGAGGAAAACTGTCAACTTTTTTCTGGTTTTGAGGATTCTGATGCAGAAGACTCCATCCCTTGTGCCTCCCATCCAGAAGATTTTTCTTTTGGAGATGCACTGATTACTGTTAGGGAGGATTTCAAATGAGAAAGTCAGGACTACCCTCAGTCTAAGAAACGGGTTAGGGAATTTTTGGATTTGCCACAGCATAAGGCTTTGGCTATCCCTCTGGTTTTGGAAGTGGTTGATGATGTTTTCTTGGAGAATTCTTTGGCTCCTAATTCTGTTCCTCCTGCTCCCAGAAAGTCTGACAGGTATTATAGAGTTCCTGATTCTCATCAGTTCCTTTTCAAGATCCAGAGATTATTTCTCAGGGTCCTATAGGTGTTAAAGCCACAGTTGCTAAAAATCCTGTTCCTTCTGACAGGGAATCTAGGGCCTTGGATAGATGGGGTAAAAAGATTTATACTTCTTTCACCCTGGCGATTAGGTGTGTTAATTGTCTGTTTCATATGCTTAAGTATCAGCAGCATACTTTGGAGGCCATTAAGGCTAAATTGCTGGTGTTCCTTCCCTGATGGAGAGTAAGGAGATGCAAGATTTATTGAATTCTGCCACTCTTGTCACTAAACATTCTCTACATTGTGGTTTCGACACTTTGGAGGCTTCTTGCAGAGCTGCTGCCACTGGTTCTGTTATTAGAAGACATGCCTGGCTCAGGGAACAGCCCCTTTCTGAACCTGTCAAATCTAAAATACTGGGTGTACCTTTGCACACGGACAATCTTTTTGGTAGCAAAGCAGAAGAGGTGTTGAAAAAATTTGAGGATAAGGCCAAATCTATGCAAACCGTTAAGCACTTTCTACAAGTTCAGCCTCCTCGTTTTAGTAGACATTACCCTTCTAAGAATTGGACTTTTCCTGACCCTAGTAAAAACAGGGTCGCACTAGGCCTAGGGGTTACACGTCTTCTAGGGGACAGACTTCCACCCCTCAAAAGGCTAAGCACTTTCAGGCTTCCTCTTCAGAATCAGGGAGTTCTAAGCAAACTTCCCAAAGTAAGCAATCCCAATGAGTCTGGCCTTTCCCTGCATGCCTCTGCGAGCCCAGGGTTTCCTTTGGGGGAAGGTTAGCCATTTTTGCAGATGTCTGGTACATCATCACAGATGACAAATGGGTGCTCAAAATAGTATCCCAAGGCTACAAGTTCTCTTTTCATACTTTCCGTGTCCTCCAAGGATACCCGAATATTCCCCCACTTCAAAGGGCAGAAGCAGAAAAACAAGTGTCTTCTTTGCTAAACCTGAAAGCAATATAGCCAGTTTCTGCACTACAGATAGGCCAGGGTTTCTACTCAAGGCTTTTCCCACAAAAGGGGGCACCTGGCACCCTCTTCTGGAATTGTCCATTCTAAACACTTTTCTGGTGATTCCCAAGTTCAAAATGCTAACTCTTCAGCAGTTGTTGCCAGTGCTGGCCAAGGAGTCCTGGCTGGTGACTTTGGATCTCAAAGAAGCTTATCTACACAACCCAGTAAGGGAAAGCTGCTGGCAGTTCCTTTGCTTCAGGGCAGGGTACAGGTACTTCCAATTCTCTGCACTGCCCTTTGGCTTATCTACTGTTCCCAGAGTTTTTACAAAATGCCTAGCTCCAGTCATTGCTCTTTGCAGGCAAAGAAACCTTCAAATTTACCCTTACTTGGACGATTGTCTTTTTCAGGCACTCTCTCCAGAGCATTTTCTAAAGGATTTGGACTTTGTAAAGAACCTTCTCACCTCTTTGGGCTACACTATCAACGAAAAGAAGTCAAAATTGGTATCCACCAGGGAGATTGTATTCCTGGGAGCGAGTCTGAACACAGCCACCCAGATGGTATTCCTCCCTCAAGAGAAACAAATGGATCTTTCAAATTACTTCAGGAATTTGGCAAGCATGACCCAGCTCTCTGCAAGGCAATTCCTGCAAGCCCTGGGATTCATGGCTTCATGTATTCTGATGATTCCATATGGCAGACTGCATATGAGAATGATACCTCAAAAACCTTTGGTGTCAACACACTCAGGATTTAGACTTGATTCTTTCTCAGATTCCCTACCTGCAGATGGAGTTTCTTTGGTGGGCGACGGCCTGTGCACAGAACAAAGGCCTGCCTTTCTGTCCACCTCCTGCCAGCCAGACTCTCACCACAGATGCCTCTGATCACACTTGGGGTGCACATCTGGAGGGCAGATGCATTCAGGGGACTTGGAACTATCAACAGGTTCATTTGCACATAAATCTGAAGGTATTGATGGCAGTCCAGCAGGCCTTGATGGCTTTCAAGCATCTTCTCTCTCCTGGTACTCTTCTGGTCAGGGCAGACAACAGCACAATCATGTGGTACATCAACAAGCAGGGAGGGACTCACTCTTACCCCCTGTGCAGACAAAGCATGATACTATGGTTCATAGCAGCTTCCATGGGCATTCATCCGATAGCTCAGCTTCTTCCAGGAAGGCTCAACACCTTAGCTGACTGGTTGAGCAGGCAGGTCCGGGATTCTCACGAGTGGCAACTAAACAAGACCATCTTCTATTGCATCATTCAGCGCTGGGGCACTCCACAGGTGGATCTCTTCTCATCTCCGACCAACCACCTTCTTCCAACCTTTTGCAACAGGGATCATCACGGCAAGGCTTGGAAAGTGGATGCTCTGTCCTTCCCTTGTCACAGCTCTTGATCTATGCATTCCCTCATCTGCCTCTTCTTCCCAAAGTGCTGTTAAAGATAAGGGTCAAAAAACTAAGGGCCATCATCATAGCTCCAGACTGGCCCAGGAAACATTGGTATCCACTACTTCGCACTCTCTCCCAGTCTCAGCCTTGGCATCTTCCCCTGATACCAGATCTCTTGGTTCTGCATCCTCATCTTCAGACTCTGCATTTGGCAGCCTGGCTCATAATTTAAACCGTTCCCAACAGGTGGTTGAGGTCCTTCGTGAGGCCAGGAGGCCTAGCACTAGGAAATCTTACACAGATAAGTTGAAAAGATTCTCCATTTGGATGCAGACTAGAGGGGAAGACCCTTCTCAACCTACTCTTCCTCTTATTCTTGACTATCTGGCAGGCTTGCTTAATGGTGGACTTTCCTTTTCTTCTATCAAGTTTCATGCTTCAGCTATTTCTGCTCATTGTTCCTTTGAGCAACCCATTTTCTTTCATCCTTTGAAACAGTTCCTCAGGGGAGCTAGCAATTTAAAGCCTCCCAGAAGGGCACCTATTCCTGCTTGGGATCTTAATTTTGTACTTGAGAAACTTACTCTGCCTCCTTTTGAACCAGCTGCCTCAGCAGATTTGAAGTTTCTCTCCTGGAAAACTGCCTTTCTCTTGGCTATTACTTCAGCTAGAAGAGTTTCTGAGCTGCAGGCCTTAATGGTAGTAGAGCCTTTTATCGTCTTCCAATGTGGATCGGGTTTCTCTTCAGACTAATCCCTCCTTTATGCCTAAGGTGGTTTCTAGCCTGACTCTTAATGAGTCTATCCACCTGCCTACCTTCTTTCCTAATTCTCAGAATAAAAGGGAGAGGTTACTGCATTCCCTGGATGTGCATAGACAGCTTAGATTTTACCTGGACAGGACTAAACCTTTTCGAAAGTCGGATCAGTTGTTGGTCAGTTTTGCTCCTGGAGCTCAGGGCAAAGCTATTTCTAAACAGACCATTTCTAAGTGGATTGCTCATTGTATTCACTTTTGTTACCTACAGCATGGCAAGGTTCCTCCACAGAGTATTAGGACCCATTCTACTAGAGCAGCCTCAACCTCAGCAGCTTTTTTAAGAGGTATACCTACTAGAGACATCCTGGAAGCAGCTACCTGGACTTCTTTCCACACTTTCACTAAACATTACAATTTACCCTTGTTTTCTAAGTCCAGGGCTGGTTTTGTCACTGCAGTATTGCAGGGCATCCTTACCAACCCCTAAACAGTGGGTGTTTCTCCTCCCTTTTATTTTTTTCTGGGGCTTTGGGAGTCAACCCATTTTGTAAGGACTGCAACAGTGAAACACGATGAATATAGTACGGTTGTGTACACTTACCATAAATGTAGATGTTCGAGTGTATTCACGGTTGCAGTCCTGGTTTCCTCCCCTTCCATCCCCCTTTTTTCCTAGGGCACAGACTGGATTTTTCTTTTCCAGGTCTAACCTTTTTTGAGGGCTCCTGACAGTTAAGGCAAGAAAAACTGAGGAAATGGCATCAGCTGCCTCCTTTTTGTTCCTGATGTCCTGACGTCAGGCTTAATCTGAAGGCAGCCGACATCATATACCAAGGACTTTGGTATTCTGGCCGACTGTAAGCTACCGGGAGCTGGATAACCTATTTTGTAAGGACTGCAACAGTGAATACACTCAAACATCTACATTTATGGTAAGTGTACACAACTGTACTTTTTCAATATCTTTTGCAGCTCGGTAAACATAATCTGAATGTAACCAGTGCCATGACAAAGAAGGTTAAAGCCCTATCTGTGATCTATGTGACCCAAGTTTGTGTAGTGGCTCTGGTGTCTGAGGCACTGGGAGGGAGGGGAGGGGGAGAGATGGGCATACCTATCTGGGAAGAACATTCATTGGAAAATGCTGCATGAGGGGAATTCAACTTTTTAGTTTTAATAGCGGCAGTGTTTTCTGTGAGTTCTATTTTTTCTGACATTTTTCTACCAGTGTAACAGAAACCACCACATCATGCAGCTAACCGCTTCAGTTCTGTGACTGCTTTTTTTATTTTTGAGAACATTTCTGCTGAGGAAATATTAAGTCTTTCAGTAGTACTGTGCCTTGGATGAATTTTGCCTGTTTGAAAGGTATGTTTCCAGGTATAGTGTTTTTATTTTCAGATTTTAGAGAGTGGATGTCTTGTTCATAAAGATTAATATTTTACTTTGTTGTGGAGCTTTTTGGTTTCTGTCTTTTTTGGTGGTGTGAATAGTGAGTGGGCAGACCATATTTCATAAGAACTTTTCACCTAACGCTTCATACCATCTTCCAACAAGGACCATCAAGGAACATGTACAAAAGTATGAACAGGCTTATTATTGGTGCTTTACTACTTGATTATAAAAGTGAAAAGCACGGGTGGCTGCATATTTTGCGGAAAATGATCCTCAATGAGGAGCTTCACCCAATTTCAGCTATTTATGAAGATAGCTGAGTAGAAGTTGTGTTGGAATATTTTTTTTTAACTGGTGACATGCAAGAAGCCTTCCTACCTCTTTCCATTCACAAAACTTAAATATGGTATGTTAGAGTCAGTGTTAGGGACACTTATCAGTTTCTTTCTTTCTCATTTGATCTTTCTATTGTATTCTGCTGTATGCATTTTTTTCATTGTATACTTTTTTCATGACAATGACATTTTGACATTTTCACTATCAGCTGCCCCCCCCCCCCCCATAACAGCCTATTCTTCCTTCCCATTGTGTTGTTTTGGGGGTGTAAGCATTGTAACAAAGACCTGTTCACTAAAGCAGGTTTGCGGCTAGACATCTTAACCTCATGTGCAGTACTATCCTTGGTGTGGTTTTTTTTTTTTTTTTTGTAACTTAAAACTCTTCCCAAACCAGCCTGTCCTTTATGCCACAGAACTGTCAGATCCTAGAGATGTGCACAACTCCACACCTTTGTGGGTGCCGACTACAGAGTAAGTACTTCTTGGCACTTAAAGGCACCTATTTTTTGCTGTGGTCTTGGTGTAATCTTATCAGCCACTGCTAGAAGATGCCATCTGTGTGAATCAGGCTGTCAGCCTCTCATTCCCACCCTTCTTGGTCAGCTGATGCACTGCCTGGACCACTTTTGCATCCTAAGTTATGTACCCTCTCTGCTACAAAATGAGCCACTGCATACAGCATTTTCTTCAAATGCGTAGCACCAGTATTTACTTGGTTGAGATGTATGTGAGTTCTCATTTACCCTTATCTAAGCAACTACCGTGATTAAAGTAAACTTTTTTTCAGAGCTTTCATGCCAACTTTCAACAAACTGCAGTTTCTTCAAAGTCTAGGTCTCTGTAGTTTCCTCTGTATCACCAAAGAAGATAATGACAGGCAGGGAGTACAAGGGAAAGTCATGGATATCATAAACATGGTAGTAGGTACTCCTTGACAGAGTTCGGGAGATGGTAGACTGTCCTGTGTATTTTAACAGAGAAGATTCAAACTGAAATAACATTTCTCAAAACTGCAGGCTGCATATCATTTATCCTCATGATCTATAAAACCAAATTTAGAGGGGCTGATGAAGGTTAATATATTGCAGGAGAAGGGAAATCTCACAGAACAGGATGAGGAGCAACTGCAGAGTGATAGAGAAAAAATAAGTAGTTGGACAATATGCATGAGATTAGAAATGTTGCTGTTTAACAAGTATTTTTGATAACACTAGAGTGCACAAAAATTTGTAGCACAACAGCTTAAGCAACCAAAAGTAGAAAGTTGAAGCCAAACTTTAGGAGCCTATAGTGGTACAGGATATAATTCAGACATTTTAAGAAAATTTGTAGAAAGTTGAGGAAAGGAAAACCAAGAAGAGGCACAGGTGGAAATATTCATAGAAGACATAGTTATGCCAAAATTAGAGAAGATGTGGCTCAACAGTTAATAGCTAAAACAGAAGGAGCTGAAACCAAGACAGTGATGTAAAATCAGTCACCAGGGAATTGTCCATCAGCAAATGGTATTCCTGTGAAAATTTGGAAGTTAGGAGGGCAGAGTGTAACAACAATCTGGAAGGCTTTGTTCAGTAGTTTCTTAAAGGGGAAATGGAAGGGCATACTATCATTTTTTTAACAAAGTGGTTTTGTTGGGGGAGACCAACCTTTGATAGCATTAATAAAACAATGATTCAGAAGGGAGCAGTGTGTAAGAACGTGTCACTATTCTTGGTAGGTTTTGATGCAGAGAACGCATTCAGTATAGTTGACTGTCATTATGAGTACAGTAATGATAATGTGTGCTTCTCGACAGAATAATTGGGTTAATAAGGAAGATATAAAAATGTTCAGAGACAAGAATCAAAGGGAGAGGGCTCCTGTCCGAACAGAGGAACCAGGCAGGAATACCCTCCTTTCTTTCTGTTAATAGCTTTATAGTTAGTGCTGTTAACCAAGAAAGTAAGAGGATATAATTATTTTGGTAATCAGGAAGGTTAGCCTTATCCACTTCTGGTATGATGTGGCCAGAGTAAGCAGCTCTCTTGTATCAGCTAAGCCAGATTAATTAGCACAGATAGAGGTCAAACAGTATTGGATAGTCTAACACACACCTGCTTTCATAATTAAGAAATAAATTGAACATGCAATTGTAGCTAATTGATGAAGAAGAAAGGGGCCACGGTGGTGCAGCGGTTAGCGTTGTCGCCTCACAGCTAGAGGTTCTCCGGTTCGATCCTCGGCTGGGGTGCCTTCTGTGTGGAGTCTGCATGTCCTCCCTGTGGTCGCGTGGGATTCTTCCGGGTGCTGCGGTTTCCTCCCACATCCCAAAGACATGCTGTAGGTGGATTGGACACTCTAAATTTGCCCTAGGCATGAGTGCGTGCATGTGTGTGCCTTCCGTGGAAGGTTGGGCACTGGGCTGGCAACTCAATACTGTAAAACTCCACTGCCAATCATGAGCGGACATGTGATCCGCTGTGGTGACCCCTAACCGGGAAAAGTCAAAAGAAGAAGAAGATGAAGAAGAAAGGGAGCAAAGAAAAGATACAGACAGCAAGATCAAAGCATGACCAAAGTGATTATGCCTTTGGAACAGAAGCTCCCATAGTGCCTGGTCCACAGAAAGAAGTTACATTGAGAAATGTCTTCCAAAAGTAAGAACAATTAACATACATTTGGGAGGAGTATGCTCTGTTAGAGTAAGACCATCCATGAGACTACAGAGGTGGTCAGTCAGCATGCTAACCTAATTCAGTCCACGATCCAGGAAAATGAGGAGCTGAAGGCAAGGATAGCATCATCATCACTAACTTCAATGCAAATCTCACAGACCTGGAAGATGGACAAGTGGCTAGGCACAGCATTAAATGCAGCTATGATGCACTGGAAGCTTTCTCCATGGCAGCTGCTACAGGTTCTGTGATCAAGGAGTATGCGTGGCTGTGTTATCTGCCTCACCCTGACAATATTAAGGCAAAACTTCTAGACTTTCTCTTAAACAAGAACCTTTTGTTTGGTTCAGAGGCTTCCAGTATTTTCCAACAGTTACAGGAACAAGGTAAGGTTATGAAGGACTAACAGAAGTTTATTATTTCTGTACCAAGATAACAAAGAAATTACCCTGCTTAAGTCCACTTCTTTTGCTTCCAGGGTACCAAGGCCTCCTTGTAAGGACAAGGAAATGTCTAGGAAATATTCCAGGACAAGGAACTCTGGGACACTAGATCTGGGAGGCCTTTTTACCCAGACAGGTCTGCCAGACTACCTTCTGTCAATCTTCCCACCCCTTGGACCATTGATACCTCCTTTCCAAAAGGCTCACCTCATCCCTGACCAGGCTGCTTATCACTTCAGACAAATGGGTTATTTCTATCTTCCAAACTGGGCATAGAATGACCTGGACAGAAGTACCTCCATTCTTTGGCATCCCTTCTCCTCCACAGAACCAGGTACCATTACTCTAGCCCATCATTAAAACCCTGTTCAAACAAGGTACAATAGAATCACTACCACCGTTATTCCACATTACAAGAAAAGGAGATTGGAGACCAGTTCTGGGTCGCTCCACCCTCAACGCTGTTCTCTTGGGCTCATCTTTCAAGATGCTGCCCCTGCAAACTCTGCTTCCATTAATTCTTCCTCAAGCCTTCCTGGTATCTCTGGACCTAAAGGATGCCTGTCTCTATATTCCTGTTCACCATACTTTCTGAAAATTTATGAGGTTTTATTCTGACTCATCACATTTTCAATTCTTTGCTTTACCTTTTGGACTCTCTACAGCCCTGAGGTCTTCACAAAATACCTTGCCCCAGTCATAGCTTACTGCAAGATTCAGGGAATCCAGACATTCCCCTAACTTAGATGACCTATTACTGCAGGTATCTTCTCAGCAGTAAATCGTGATGAATTTCAATTACACCATGACAATACTTCAGGGGCTGGGCTTCACTGTCAACCTAAAATGTCAGCAATGAAACCAAACCACAATCTAGTTTTCTAGGGGTGCAGACTAGACACCAAACTAATGCAAGCCTTCATTCCTCCTAGGAAAGCTATAGTCCCTGCTTGAGATCTCAATTTTGTGATAGAAAAACTCACTGTACTTTGTTTTGAACCAGCATCAAATGCCTATTTCAAATTTTGTACTTGGGAAAACTATTTTTTGATAGCCCTTCACTTCTTCTGCCAGATCAGATGTTCTTCATGTTTCACTGTTGCAGTCATCACATTTGGGTTATCTGCTTGCAGTAGCCCCCAGTCAGCCTGATTAACAAACTCTTAGGTCCTGCATCGGTTGCTGTCCTTTCTTCCGTGACGTCAGGTCGTCAGAGGTATAAAACATGCAGCCGACGCCATTTGGTGTCCAAAGCAGAAGCAGTTTGCAAGTGCCGGTTGGCCAACTCCTGAAATTTTTGTTTTCGAGTTTCAGAACCAAAGTCTTCAACTAAAAGCTAAGTAGTCCATTGGGGAAACTTTTTCTTGCTCTAAATCGATGCCAGTAAAAGTTAATAATTGCATTACTGGTGGAAAACAAATACCTCATAAAGATTTTCACTCGTACTGTATTCCTTGCTTAGGCCCTGAACACGACGTACATCGCTGTCGGTCTTGTGCTTTAAATTTAAACCACAAACTATCCGTTGTCGGTATATTTTCATTCTAAATATTTTGGTGCTTGGTTCAATTATCCTGATATGTTTTTGGTAAGCCTTCCGACTACCGACATTCCGAAAAAATGCAAAGATAAAGAGGTTATCTGCTTGCAGTAGCCCTGATTAACCAAGTCTTGGGTCCTGCATTGGTTGCTGTCCCTTCTTCTGTGATGTCAGGTCGTCAGGGGTATAAAACATGCAGCCGACGCCATTACATCAGGTTTTTCTTGCCCCAGATGTCAGGTGCCCTCCCAATGGGAAGCAATTAAATTTATAAATATACAAGGTTATACCGCCAACAAAAAAGCAAATACACCAAAAAGCTTTTGCGCATAGTAAAGGAGAGTAGAGGTATAGCCAAGAGAAATAAGGGGGCTGGAGGGAGTGTAACCAGGACTGCAACAGGGAATACACTCGAACATCTACATTTATGGTAAGTGTACACAACTGTACTATGTTATTAGTGTTTCACTGTTGCAGTCATCACATTTGGGTAGATTCCCAAAGCTAAGGATGGGAGGAGGAATTTAGATAGTACACTCGAACATCTACATTTATGGTAAGTGTGCACAACTGTACATTTCTGAACTATGGACCATAGGCAACGCTTCCCTTCCTTACTTTTCATCAAGATAGTGTGCCCTTAAGAGCAAGGCATAAATGAATTGTCACCCAATCAGGCCATAATTCATCCCAGTTTCTTCCCTGATAAAATTAGGGAGAAACAATTCTGCTTTCTGTTGATATGCATAGTCTTATCCAGGAAGAATCTTGTTAGCCTAAGGATATTCACAAGTCTGACCAATCTTTTATTTATTTCCATGGTTCCAAGTTAGGAATCACAGTTTCAAAGCAAGCTATTGCTAATGGCATCTCTAAATCCCATTTCTTTTTGCTATACTCATCATGACAAGCCCTTACCTTCTCCAGCAAAGCCTCATTCTACTAGATCTGTAGTTTTATCTGGAGCTTTCTTGAAGGGTATTGACTCAAGAACTATTCTAAAAGCAGCTATTTAATCTTTTGTGCATATTTTCACCAAGTGCATGCCTTTTCTAAATCCAGAACTACCCTCGACAGGTCGTTTCCCTCTGGGTTACTCTTCAGTTCTCTTGTTTTGTTTCCAACTACTCTTCCCATCTCCTAAGCTTTGGGAATCACCCAGCAGTTTGGAATACTGCAACACTGATCTAAAGAAGGACATAGTTACAGTTGTATAAGAACTTGTAATAACAGTAGATGTCCTTCTGATCATTGATGCAGTATTCCTTCCCTCCCTTCCTTTCACCTTCCCTAATTCTTCCTTCTTTCTTTCCTGCCTTCCATCTCCTTATGGACTGAGGGGGGGAATCACTGTCTTTCTGCCTCTCCCCACTTAGTTGGCCATTGTATTTATCCAAAATCAGAAGAGGTTGATACTCCACAACAAACGAAGCAAACCAGATGAATGAAAAGACAAGTCCTTTATTCGAATAAGTAAGCGCTTTCACGTTGCTTGGAACGCTTCATCAGATTTCAACAAACCATAAAAATTTGAATCAACTTATATATAACTAAAGCACCAATGAAAATCACATTGACAAGTCACATGCAAGTTACAAAAATACATAATTTCCTTTCCATAAAAATTACATAAAATAAAATATATAAATATATATATCCTAAAAATCTCATATTAATAAATGAATAGTAGAAGTGAAATGTTAAAACATACTAAAACATATATTAGTTAGTGAAACATATTACTACTGTTTAATGTTTCAAAGGTTTATCTAATAAAAATGCTCTCGTATCCTTTCTCTTAAAGTTCTATTTGTCTTTCCTATATAGAAACAATAACATTTTATGCAGGATGCTAAATAAATCACATTTCTTGACTTACAATCAGCGTATTCATTAAACTCATATTTAACACCAGTATCTGGATGTATAAAAACATTAGATTTCATTATATATATACACTGGTTGCAAGAGCGAATATACATAGAGAGAATGAAGGGAATGCCCTAGCCAAGCATGTACTACAAAATGACACCACACATGCCTTTAGATTTTTAGTAATAGGACAGTTAACAGAGACAGAAAGACTTGAAAATATTGGCAATAAGACAGAAAAAGCTGAGGCAAAGTGGATAATTAAGCTATCTGCGAATAAAGGTCATGGTCTTAATGATAAATTTTCATTGAGACCATTTTTATTAGATAAACCTTTGAATCATTAAACAGTAGTAATATGTTTCACTATCTAATATATGTTTTAGTATGTTTTAACATTTCACTTCTACTATTCATTTATTAATATGAGATTTTTAGGATATATATATTTATATATTTTATTTTATGTAATTTTTATGGAAAGGAAATTATGTATTTTTGTAACTTGCATGTGACTTGTCAATGTGATTTTCATTGGTGCTTTACTTATATATAAGTTGATTCAAATTTTTATGGTTTGTTGAAGTCTGATGAAGCGTTCCAAACAACGTAAAAGCGCTTACTTATTCAAATAAAGGACTTGTCTTTTCATTCATCTGGTTTGCTTCGTTTGTTGTGGAGTATCAACCTCTTCTGATTTTGGATTTGTGCTTTTTTTGGGAGGTGATACCTTACCCTGACAGTGTTCTTTTCTTGCTGGCCATTGTATTTAGTCTCTCAGGCCTCTTCAGGCTTATTTGTTTAGAGAAAGTATGAAGATTTATCCTCAAACATCTGCTTGTGTACTGTCATGCCCATGCACTTAGGTAATACTTAGGGTGTATGGCTCTATAGAAGGTTTTGGCATTGGCGTTTTGGCTGGATGTCTAGGTTATTTGGCAAGATGACCCAACAGTTTGGAATAATGCAGCAGTGATCAGTAGGACATCTACTGTTATGGTAATTTCTTACACAGCTGTACTTTTGTAGGTCATTTTCAGCAAACGTATTTGTGTTGGTGTCCTGAATAAAACAGTAAAACTTTTCCTACAGTCTCATCCTCCTCCTGTGTTTTTACCAATTCAAAGTTAGGCTTGTCGCTATACAAGTGCAAACATACTCCTGTTCCTGCCTTTTCTGATAGTGGCTAACAATATTTATACTTGGTTGGTCTGGAGTAAAGTCCCAGGTTTTAGCCAGAGCATAAGCTAGGTCATTTCCAGTGTTGTCTTTTGAGTGACCTTTGACCATTTTTCTTTTCTGTCAGTCTATGTGAGCTTATGTTGCATTTAAAAAGTGACAAGTTAATAAAATGTTTAAAAATTTATCAGTTGACACTGGTAAGAACATTTATATAAAAAGAGTAGAATAAACATTTTAAATTCTCCAAGTGAAATATGATAAAGAAGCCAAAAAGTAGTAAATAAACATGTCCAAACTTTTCTGATGTGGCTGCATGCCAACCAAATAAACAGAAGTGGAAGCTACTTAAAATTAGAGTGAAATCTTCCATTCATGCAGGCTGAGAAATGTGAGGCTTGTGCTTAGAAAGTACATTTGTATGAGTGTGCTCGCCATAGCAGTAGATGCTGCAAAAAATGATCATTGCTACAACACAGGCTCATTCACTTCTTCCAGGTAGGGCATACTTTTGGGTTTGATGACCACTGTATATAGTTACCTTTTATTGTACTTTATAGGTTGTTGCATGTTGTCATATTGGTAACATTGTCCATTGTGTGTATTGGTTAATAACATTTGGATTTTAATCTTCTGTTCTTTTCTGTAGGCTATTTTAACCTTTTCGTACAACATTTGTTGATTCATCATCTCTCTGCTCCTTCACTGACCACTACTAAAAAAGCAGAGTAGAGTAATGCAGTTCACTGTCTTTTATAGATGAGCTTCCTCTTATGGTCATATCTGTAGACTGCACCTGTACCCCTCTAGGAACACCTAGCATTTGTCAGCATTCAATTTATAACATAGTCATATTCTTTGATTTATGTACTAGTGACCCAGTTATTTTGACTGCTATGTTGGTGGATTTACTTATACAGTTGTATTTTCTGCATACATGCCTCAAGTTTGTCAACATGCATGAATGAATGATTTGCTCCTTATTCTTAGTAGTTTCCATTTGTCACTGTTGTGATGAGTATGCTTATGACGCCCCTGCACTGGCCCAGTAATCAAGGAGCCTCAGTCCTCACCACTGGCAACAGGGAAGGAAGTACACAATGGGAGGATGACAAGTACACATACAGTAAAGTACAATTTACCTTAAGAGCACACAGAGATCACAGTCAGTGTGGGGCTAGTTTCTCACTCTTTCTCCAGATCCGAAAAAGACTTCCCACTGGCACAGCTATAGGGTTATGATCTCAGCTGAGGGTTCAAGCCAAGACCTCCTGCACCTTCTTTGAACAAACCAGTGCTTCATGTCCCTGCCCAAGTATCTGACACACACACACACACTGAGATTTGATTTATATACAAACACACACACACACACACACACACACACACACACACACCTGGAGAAGGCAGGCACATGTTTGCTAGCTATGCCTCCTTCTGCCCAGACTATAAGGTATTTATCACTGCCACCAACCCCTACTTATCAGTTGCATAAAGTCCCTTACAAAGGGTAACCAATCCTACTGTGTAATGTTACTATTATCCATATGGTAAGTGTGACCAAGACAAAGGCTATTTGAGTGGTCTATACAATGTCAGCAAATACATATGCAAGTGCCCTAAGAGCTTAAATATGTCTCACAAATATCAAAGGTAGGTTTAAATATATTTAATAATAAATAATAAAAGAACAAGACAATACTCAAACACAGTAACTGCAGAGTTCAGAATTACAGCAAATATTTTAAAACAGCATTGCAGGACAGTCTCAAATGAGTGCAGAAAATATCTAAACTAATCTTTACTATATTCCTATCTATCTCTAAAGAAATTACTTTTCCCTAGTTACTTACTGTTAGCAAGACAAATGCAGATGATTATGAATGGATGTTTCTAGGCCCAAGACAAGATACAAAATGCACAGTCTTTCTGTGAGACGGTTCTTAAATTACTATCAAACATTACTGCTGGTTCAACTTGGATGACATCACTCTGTCACCTGCCTTCAGTTCCCATGCTAACAGATACCAACAGAATTTTATCATCTCTGTGTGAGAGATGTGCAGCTGCTAGGAAGCAGTAAAACGCTTTAAATTTTAAACCTAGTAATTAAAATCACTTTCAAGATAATAGAAAAACTTCCAGCTCTAGACATTGCGTCTGCTTGTTGCATTGAAACTGAGAGATAACACAATCATAAAATATTTTGATTCCAACTTAATTTCTTGAAGTTTTGCAAGTTAACTCAGTTCCAGCTTCTACTATTAAAACATACATTTGCACAGGCATATAGTTTATATACATTTCTCTTCTTTTCCAGTAGGGTACACTGTGGTTACATTCTTGAAGCTCAGTACATAACATGCAGATCTGAAGTAGGAGATTCATTTGTCTGCAACCTGTGGGTTATGGATCCGATATCAGATCCAAACCGGCATGGTTTACCAGCTATGGATCCAAGCTCTCAGCTCCTCCCCTCACCCATAATGCCCTGCTCTACCCTCATGACCTCAGATCTCATTTGCCGCGCTGGTGACCAGATTGTGTTTTCCTAAGCTCTTCAGCTAAGTGCAGTTTTTTAGTCTTTAAAGTGCTAATTTTTGAAGTTTTGTGCGAAAGTTGTGTGGAAGTGTAGGTTTCCCTATTTCTTAATTATACTTTTAGTGTTTTAAAATTTAATTTTACTTATCCCTCCCCTCGCTGGTAGCGTAGTGTGTGTTTGGGCCTGTTGAGTGGTTTTGTTACTTTGCTTAACTCTAGTTTAAGTAACTTTTTTGCATTTGGGATGTCTGAACAACCCAAAGCTGTGTTCTCCAAGTGCTCCGAGTGTGGCCATAAGCTTTCCCCGGCTGATGGCCACACTCGGTGTGTTAGATGCCTTGGGGTTGAACACCTCACTTCTGTATGTTCCATTTGTGCAGGGTTCAAACCCAGGGCATTGAAGGAGCGGAGGTCCAAGCTTGTCTTGGCGGGTCTTTTGCCACCGGACTCGGCTCCGGCCTCCGCTCCTTCGGGGGTAACCGTTTCTATGGTTGTCTCCTCTCCGGCTCCCCCTCCTCCTCCTGGGACTCAACCTCCCTGTAGTGGTTCGGAGGAGAGGGAAGCTAGAAAGAAGGACCGGAGGGAGAAGCACCATAAGCAGCGGGCCGAGACCTCTGTTTCGGCCCCGCCAGCCAAGCGGGCTTCTCCTCCGGCCTCCTTGTCTGCTGGCTCTCCCCCTCCTCGGCTCCGGTCTCCAGTGTGTTTTTCACCGGGACCTGAGGAGGAGGAGACCCGATCTCCGTCGAGGCTATCGAGGAGGCACTCAAGGCCTACCTCGGTAGCCTCGTCGAGATCAACTCATAGCCTGTCAGATGCTGATCTGGACCGGATGATGAGAAGGTTCATCCAGGCCCAGATACAGATGGGAATGCTCTTGCCTCCCTCTGGGGAGCTCACCCTTTTTCAAGCCAATTGCTCCTTCTCCGACCCGCTACCTGGGTTGAGCAGTTGAGCCGAGCAGCCGGGCGGGGTGGGTCGGCGCCGATAGTACTTGGTACTTCGGATCCGACCCTGCCCTCGAGTGCTTCGGATCCAACCTCTCGGAGCCTGGATCTGAGCTTCGGATCCGGGGGGATCAGTGCTCCTTCGGCGCCGTCTGTGTCGGAGCGCACTGTCCCTTCGGATCCGAGCGCTTCGGCGCCGGCTCCGATCCACTCCTCGGATCCGAGGGGGAGCCGATTGTCAGATCCTTTGGTCGAGGTCGGCTCCCCTTCGGCTTTTGATGTAGTGGAGAGGGCCCTGTTGAGGGTCTCCGGACCCCCGGCACTTGCTTCGGCTCCGTCCCGTGCTCCCTCTGCACTGGGTCAGGCTTCCACCATCCGGCCCTTGGGACAGCCCGCTCCTGTGCCCCAAGCTGTTCCCCTGGAACAGGTTACTGTTCTGAGGAGTCCTCTGACAGCCCCGGAGGATGTTCCCCGCAAACATATGTGCAAAAGGAGGCACATTGACTCCCCCGAGTCTCTCACAGAAGACACGGATTTGGAGGAAGGGGAAGGCTCCCCACGGTCACCCCCCGAGAATGTCTCATTTGGAGACATCATGGAAATGCTCCGCATAAGGGGGGGGTGGTCTGCCCCCAAGTCTTCCTCGGACGAGTCCGTGTTCTTGGAGGCATTTGAAGCGGGCCCATCTACCTCTTGGGTGTCCCCTCCTGCTGACCCCCTGGTGGACCTCATTACCACCAGGGCGTGGAAGGAACCGGACACCGTGGAGCCAATCCCTAAAAGGCCAGACCATATTCTCAGTCCCCCGGCTGACCGTGCCCATTGGAGTAAGGGGCCTCCGGTAGATGCCATGTTGACGGCGGCGGCCACCAAGAGGGAACTTGCTCAGGAGAGTCCCTCAGTCCATCCCCTGAGCAAGGAGTCTCGGATGATGGACCGCTTGGGGAAGTGGATGTTTAGTTCAGCGACATTCTCTGTAAGGGCGCTGAACTATCTGGCACACGTGATTAGGATGCAGCGCGATCTTATTAAAGAATACGCTGCATCCCCCCCAGAGTCCATGTCGGAGGAGGACAAAGTGCTGCACTCCACCCGCATGGCCACTCTCAGGTCCGTCACCAATACCTCTATGCGGCTACTCTCCCATGCTACGGAAGGTGCCGCTAGAGCCGCAGGGGCAGGCCTAGTTACTAGACGTCAGGCCTGGCTCCGTCATTGCGATTTCTCAGAGCCCTTCAAGGCATCATTTGCAAACGCCCCCTTCGATGGTTCTGCCCTCTTTGGCAAAACTGTTCGCGACACTTTGACCCAGAGCGAGAAGGATGGGAAGACGCTGTCTGCCGTCGGAATCCGCTTCTCTGCTCCCCAGAGGCCCTATTCTAGGAACCAAAAGGGACAGGAGAAGATGTGGTTCCGGAAGTCGCAGCAATCTCAGTCTGCTCCGGACAACCAGTCCTTCCGTGGCAGAGGAGGACAGGGAGGACGCCGCCCTAGGGGCAGAGGGGCTCCCAGGAATTTCGGGTCCAGAGAACCCTTCTCTGAATGGCCCGAGCAGCAGCCCTGAGGGGTTGCCCGGCTGCTCCACTCTGGGGGCAGTCGGGGGACGTTTTTCGGAGCACCTAGCGGCATGGGAGTCCATAACATCAGACCGCTGGGTCCTCCAGATCATATCCAGAGGATACCGTATACACTTTCTTCATTTGCCAAAATTGAAGTCCCTCCCCGACGTTCCACCCGGTCAGTGGGAGGCCGCTTTGGCAGAGATTGGCCATCTGCTAAAGAAAAGAGCCATCCAGCCCGTCCCCCCAGACCAGATCGGATCAGGGTTCTACTCCAGGTTCTTTTTAGTGCCAAAAAAGACGGGGGATCTAAGACCAAATTTGGACCTTTCACTCTTGAACCTGGCAGTTCCCAAGGAGAAGTTCCGAATGGTCGCGTTGCAGTCTATTCTCCCCCTTCTGGGAGAAAATCACTGGATGTGCTCCATAGACCTCAAGGATGCGTACTACCACATACTAATGGACAGGCGCTCCAGGAGGTTTCTCCGCTTCCGGCTGGGAGCCAGTCACTACCAGTTCCGGGACCTTCCCTTTGGTCTCACCACAGCCCCCAGGGTGTTCACCAATGTATTGGCAGTGGTAGCGGCCCACCTGAGGCTTCAGGGGGTACAGGTCTTTCCCTACCTGGACGACTGGCTTCTCACCGCCCCAACAAGGCATCTACTACTATTGGCGCGAGACTCCTTTCTCCATCTTGCTCCCCGTCTGGGCATCACAATAAACACAAAAAAATCCAACCTATCACCCACGCAGTTCATAGATTTTATAGGTGCCAGGTTAGACACAAGGAGATTAATAGCCTTCCTCACTGCGGACAGAGTTCAAAATCTGCAACTCCAGGTGTGGGCCATTCTCCACTCAAGCTCAGTTCCGGCGGAGTTGGTCCTGAGGGCTCTAGGATCCATGGCGGCTGCTATAGCGCTTCTTCCTCTCGCCAGGTTCAATATGCGCATCCTCCAATGGACACTCCTAGTCCAGTGGTCGTATCTTGCTCTTCCTATGCATCATCCCATTGCAATCAGCAAGGCTTGCAAGCGGTCCCTCCTGTGGTGGCTACACTCTCCAGATCTCCAGGGAGGCCGCCCATTTTGTGCTTCTCCCCCTCTCGCCACGGTGACCACGGACGCCTCCCGCCTCGGGTGGGGGGGGCATTTTGCAGGCCGGACCGTCCAAGGCACGTGGAACGATTCAGAGACCTTACTGCATATCAACGTTCTAGAGATGAGAGCAGTGCTCTTAGCGTTGCTAGCACTTCAGGCCTTTCTTCCCTTGGGAACAATTGCGATTCAATCGGACAACATGTCTGTTGTCTGGTATATCAACAAGCAAGGAGGAACCAGGTCTTACCCTCTTTGTCGAGAAGCCATGAGAGTTTGGGAATGGGCAATTGCTTTCTCATAGCAACGCATATTCCGGGTCGGTCCAACATCTTGGCGGACAAACTCAGTCGCACCATTCTCACCCCTTATGAGTGGTCTCTCAATACTCAGGTAGCGGAACGCATATTCGCACGGTGGGGAACTCCTTGTTGCGATCTTTTTGCCTCTCCCTCAAACACCAAGTGCGACAGTTTTTTCGCTCTGATACCTCCTCCCGGAGGTTCCCCAAGAGACGCTCTGGTGCATGCTTGGCCACCCGGTCTTCTTTATGCTTATCCCCCCTTGCCTCTGATGCTCCAAGTTCTTCAGAAAGCCTCTCGGTTGGGGTGCAGAATGATTCTCATTGCTCCGTTTTGGCCTCGACAGATCTGGTTCCCCTTCCTAAGGTCTCACTCTGTGAATCCTCCTTGGATTCTAGATCCCATTCGGATCTGATATCCCATCCATCCCACTTATCTCCTCCGAACCTGGACAACCTGAAGCTGACCGCTTGGCTGCTCCAGTTCCACTCTTGATCAGGACTCCCGGTATTTCGTCCCCTGTTAAGGCCATCCTGGTGGCAGCTCATAAGCCATCCACTAGGAAAGTCTACCGCAGCAAGTGGAAAGCGGTTCTCGTTGTGGCGGAGCGGCAAGGCCTAAACCCCTTCACAGTTCCTCTCCCTTTGGTGCTTGATTTCTTAACCACTCTTTTTAATGATGGTGCCAGCAGTTCCACAGTCAAAGTACAACTTGCGGCAATTTCCCATTATCACATTGGTCATGACTCCAATCCACTGATGTCGGCCAAGTTGTGTAAGATTTTCCTTAAAGGTACTTTTCTTCTCAGGCCCCCTGTAAAGCAAGCGGTTCCTCCTTGGGACCTTTCCTTAGTTCTCCAGGCCTTGACCGCCCCCCCCCCTTCGAACCGGCGGCTACGGTAGATCTGAAATTCTTATCTTTCAAGACCGCCTTCTTAGTAGCCATTACTTCAGCCAAGAGAGTTTCAGAGCTTCAAGCATTATCAGCTAAACCTCCTTACTTGGTCAAATATGAAAACAAAGGTGAATACACGCTTCACTCCTTAGATGTTCACAGGCAACTTAGATTTTATCTAAACAGGACAGCTGGTCATAGGCAATCCGACCAGTTGTTCATTTCCTTTGCTAAATTTAATTTGGGCAAACCAATTTCTAAAGTCTCATTATCTCGCTGGATTTCACAATGTATCTTATTGGCTTATCAAGCTTCAGGAAGGCCCGCACCGGAGAGTGTACATGCCCATTCAACCCGGTCAGTCTCTACCTCGGCAGCCTTTAAGGCTAGGATTCCTCTAGATGATATTTGTGCAGCAGCCACGTGGGCTTCATCTCATACTTTTATTTCCCACTACAAGTTGGATCTTGCATCTAGGGGTAGAGCATCCTTTGGCTCGCGGTGCTCGGAATATCCTTCCATGATGGCCGCCCAAGATTCAGGTAGCTGGGGACTCTGTCCCACAGGTTGCAGACAAATGAATCTCCTACTTCAGATTTAGAAGTTATGTACTCACCATAACGTTCCATCTGAGTAGGTGTATTCATTTGTCTGCAACCATCCCGCCCTCCTATCCCCCTGGCCTTTCAGTTTCCTGCATATGATGTCTTACCCTTTTCAGGGTGTTCTTGCTGTTGGCAAACTCGATCTGAGGTCATGAGGGTAGAGCAGGGCATTATGGGTGAGGGGAGGAGCTGAGAGCTTGGATCCATAGCTGGTAAACCATGCCGGTTCGGATCCGATATCGGATCCATAACCCACAGGTTGCAGACAAATGAATACACCAACTCAGATGGAACGTTATGGTGAGTACATAACTTCTAATTCTGTATAAATCATAGCAGTATTCACAAATGACATAGAATTATTTACAAAATTCGAGCTAGCTGGGCTGGCAGCATCACAATGCTCACACAACCCTTCTTCCTGTAACCAAGCATGAAGTTTCAAGCCTGCACAAATTAGAGATTTCGTAATTCCTAATAGTTTCCTGTTTTCTATAGTACAGATTTGTATGCTGAGGTGTGCCAGAAGGACTTAGGAAAAGAAGTTTTATTTAGTAATGTAGGAAAACGTTTTGTTTAGACGAGTCTGTTGGCCAAAAAATATCTATTTTCACGTTGGCCAGAATACATGAGGAGCCCTGTGCTTGAGGTCACCTCAGCATGCTGGTGTGTCACTGTTTTGAGATGCTTTGATGAGAGAATAGTAGCATTATCGTGATATGAATTATCTGATGTGGTAAATCAGTTTCTTTCATGAAGACTATTTAATTGTGGCAGTAATATCTACAAGAATAACTTTCTTGGGTGGCGTAAGCCATGAGACCTTGCTGGCTAGGCTTACGTAGGCCCTTGGGCCAATAGCATAATACCTACCTATGAACCTATAAGAAGAATTTCTTCATAGCGGGTATTGATGTGCACAAAACCTTATACAGTTTTTCACATTTATATTGTACCTTTGAGAAGCAATGCATCTTTTTTCCCTAAAATGGGCTTTGCTATGTGTGAAATGTTCTGTTCAGTGTTTGTACATGAACATGTAACAATGTATCTCACTTACCTCTGATGAAGTGCAGCATAAGTGAGTACCACTCTCCTAGGGTGCCAGCCTTCAGATGAGACATTAAATAGGGTCCCATCTTGCCTATAAGTTGGTGGAAGCTCAAGTGGATGAAAATGAGCCCATGACACGTATCATTGGTTTTATTAAACATTTTCACTTTCTCTCTATTCATTTTTTTTCATGTAACAACTCAAAAATAAATAAATTAGAAGAACATTAGTGATTAATCAAGAACATATTTCAAGTACAACACACACATGGTATAATGCTGTTATTTATTCATTCCAGAGTACATCTTACTTGCACTTAAAAAGTGTACATCTGCTGCTTAACTTTATCCATGTCCCCTATTTTATTTTATAGTGTCAATACATCATTCCTTCAGAGTCCACATTTGTCAGTTTCTTCCTGTTTGTTGCACTTTATTGGTAATGTCCATAATAAATATCTTTATTAATCTTTGATATTTTGTCATTCATCTTTTGTGATAATTTCCTCCAAAAAAACACAACTCTCTTATGCAATGCAAGTATGCAACTTAAAGTATTTTCTTTATTGCACCCTTGTGTTGAGCATTTCCTTTCTTCAAAAACTGCACTTCATCTCTCACATAAGTAATCTGCAGTTAGCAAACCCACCAGAAAGCCCTACCATTAAACTGTTTACTTTCTCTTTCCATCCTTTATTTTTCATTCTAAGAAGATTGTGCATCTTGCCTATGTAAGAACTTGGTAGTACTACAGTGCGCATACGTGTTAACCCAAGAGCACAAAATGCTAATGAGGGCATGAAGAGGGTGGGTATTTCCAAATATTGGATAGCGAGATTTTTAAGCCATATATAGAAAAGAGCAAGCCCGTTTTCTGGATCCTATTCACAAGTGTATGTTATTTAAAATCATTCATTTAGTAGACAGTGGGTATGTTGTTTGATATCAGTGACTTTGCTGTTTTAGTTTTGTGATTTGTGCAAGCTGTGTTTTTTTATATTATGTTGTTGTGTAAACCGATTTGTGAAAGTGAGAAGGATCAGTTGGAGTATGGAGCCCTAGTGCACCCTACTGGTCAGCTTGTCATGGGGTGCACCTTCTTAGAAGTCTTACTGCAGATTAGAAGTTTATGACAAGCATCACTTGGAATATGGGACCCTAATGTACCTTACTGGTCAGTTTATCATGGGGTACACTTTCTTAGATGTCTTACTGTATTTTTGAAGTTTATTTTAATAATGGAGTGAGGCCTACATACTTGTACTATTAAAGATATGGCTACCCTCCAAGTGACATAGTTCCACAGTGGGTAAACTGATGAAGTGCAAATCATTTACAGAGTAATCTGACACAGAGCATTGTTTTTGGTGTATTTAATTTTAGCATGTCATATTTGATGTAATTTAATTTTAACCATCCAATCCCTCTTCACACTGACCCAAAGGAAATATATCCCTGAAAATGAAAACATACAAAATGTTGACAGTTGCAGTAAATGTGATTTATGTGACATCTACTTAACAGCAGACATATGGACTTGTTTAGCTTTTGCCTTTCTGCCTTTCTCTGTGACCCCCGCACAGGT